>NW_025383423.1:0-7500 GCF_016433145.1 Gracilinanus agilis
AGAGAGAGAGAGAGAGAGAGAGAGAGAGAGAGAGAGAGAGAGAGAGAGAGAGAGAGAGAACACAAAACATTTGTAACAAATATTTATAGTCAAGAGAAACAAATTCCTATGTTGGTCACATCAAAAAATATACATCTCACTCTGCATCTTGATTCTACTACTTATTTGTTAGGATGTGGATAAGCAGACTAATTTTTTCTTTTAAAAAAACTTTTTTTTAAAACATTTGATCTTAGAATCAATACTAAGTATCCATTCTAAGGCAGAAGAACATTGGTGTTAAGTGACTTTCTAAGAGTCACATAGCTAGGAAGTGTCTGAAGTCAAATTTGAACCCAAGTCCCCCAGACTGCTGCCCTTGAGAGTGTAATACTTTATCAGACCTTTGGAATAATAGCTGGTCATTGAGTTGTTCAGATTCCATAAGTCTTTCAGAGTTGATGGTCTTTACAATGTTATCCTCAATGTTTTGCTCACTTCACCCTGAACCACATCTTAGTCCTTCTGGTTTCCCTTTCATCTCTTATGGCACAATAGCATACATTCTTAGATCTTGAATTTTTCAGGCATTCCCTCAGTAGAGGGACACTTTCCTGATTTCCAGAAACTTAGCTTTGTGGCAGACAGACTGACCTTGCTCAAATCTTGCCCGGTTCCGGCTCGTGGCTGGCTGATGAGAAGAGGTGCTTTATTTATTAGAGCAGCTAACCCCAGGTTTACGACTTCTACAGTATGTGATTCAGTATATGCTTATTTTCCATAGAAGGCCTCCAAAATAGACCAACCCAAGCAGTGGCAGCTTTATCACTCATTAAAATAACTATAAAATTGGTACAACGCAATGCACATTGTAGAGGAGGCAGGTTTCAACACATAATTCCATTTTCTAGACTCCTTTTCCAAAAAGAAGACATAGAAGTAGCTTTTACTTCACTGAATATGTTTCTCCCTGATAACACACAACTAACACAAGCCATTTACTAGTAGAGACAAAGAAACTTGTTCTGTCCTTAAACATGTGGCTGTCCTTCCCTTCTTTATGGCCAGGCTGCAGGGTAAGCCTGTCCAATAGCATAGCTACACCCCATGGAAACATGGTGAATAGCAAGGACGTGGCTGTTAGATTTGTTGATTTACTCCAAGTGAGACCTACCTTGAGGGAGCATATGGGGGGAAATAATTAGGCCTAATTATCACAGTCTTAAGAGATTCGACCTCGTGCCACCTGACATAATAGAATTAAATATATGATATTGATCATCTTCAGGGTGCCAGCATTTGGTTGGCTACTCCTGGGTACGCTCTAATTTGGAAGCCAAATTGTAATAGAGAATACCAGGTTCAGCATAATTTGAAGATATTTTCTCAATGAAAATCAAATCGGGGGAAAATAAAAATAACAGAGAAAACGATGCATGGACCTAATTGGAACAGACAGTATTAGTAGCCTCTGGCACAGTTTTCAGGAAATTCAAATATGTTTGTACGTGCACGTGTTCGTGTGTGTGTGTGTGTGTGTGTGTGCTTTAAAGGTTGTCATTTTGGCACAGTAGATAGAGCCTTGGACCTAGAGTAAGGAAGATATGTACTCAAATTCAGGTTTAGAGATTTTCTAATTTTATGATCCTGGGCAAGTCCCTTGACCTCTGTCTACGTCAACTTCTTCATTTGTAAAATGTGGATCCTAACAGCACCTACCTCCAAGGATTGAAGATTAAATGAGTTCATCTATTTTAAAGACCTTTGCAGACCTTTAAAAACTATATAAATAATAGCTATTATTGCAACTTGTATAGATGGATAAAATATCAGGTCTCTGACGACCTACCTTTTAGCATAACTTTTTAACCATTCTGCAACCTGAGAGGAAGATGTCATGAAGAGACAAACATCAGTTCGGAAGTGGCGCCTTTGATGTTTTCCATTGAAGAAGCTAATTTCCCGACCTAGTTGAGCGCCCCGTGCTTCAGGGAACTGGCACCATTGCTCAAGGGTGTGCTAATTGGATCCAATTATAATTGGACTGACCTATCTTACAACTTAAATGCTTGATAGAATTGTTTTAAAAAATAGTAAGTGAACTGACCTGCCTTACAACTAAAATGCTTGATAGAATTGTTTTTTTTTTTTAAATTGTAATAGAATTGTTAAAAAAAAAAATTGATGAAGATTCCCTGGATCACAGCAGAGGGACTGTGGTTCTGCAGAGGTCTGAGCATTGCATCTGCCTGTAATGATCATAAGTGGGGGAGGTTACTCAAACAGATCCTCAGGAGAGAATTAAGCAATAGCCAGACTTATGAGAGGGAGTCAGTAGCCTGTGTATTTGAATAAAAAGTTGGTAAATAAGGATCTCTCCCGTACAGTGGAACTTGGAGCCATGTAGTTAGCTGAAAAAACATTGAATTTGTAGCTGGGAAACTTGTGTTCCAAGATAGCCTCTCTGCTCTCTGCTAATAGGAGGTCACCAGTATGACCTTGGTCTGGTTGCTGAATCTCTCTGGCTCTCAATGACCTCAGAGATTCCTTTCCACTCCACATTTATGATCCTGGGACTCTGTGGGCAAAACTAGAAGCAAAGGTCGAAGCAGAATGATGTAATAGAAATGGATTAAATCTTGCAGCAGAGGAGATGGGGTTAGATCTCAGGTCTACCCTTCAAAACCTCTGGAATCTTGGGCAAATCCCTTCACTTTCCTAGGACTCAGTTTCCCAGTCTGCAAAAAAGGGAGTTAAAGTTTTAAGTTTCTCTAACTCAATCAGTGACTAAGAAAACAGCTGTATAGAGGATTTTTTAGATGCTATATATACTGTCTTGGGTGGATGGAGGTGGTAATGGTATTCCCATCATTAGAGGTCTTCATATTAAGTTTGGAGGGACTGTTTAGACTAGTAGGACTGGTTCATATCTGAATTCCCTTTTGTGATTGGGTAAAGAGCCATCCTTTTCTTTAACCCTTACTTTCCATCTTATAATCAATATCGTGCATTGATTCTTAGGCAGAAGAGTGGTAAGGGCTAAACAATAGAGGTTAGAGGTTAAGTAACTTGCCCAGGGTCACACAGCTAGAGACCAGACTTGAAACCAGGACCTTCCATCTCCAGATTTGGTTTTCTATTCACTGAGCCACCTAGCTGCCCCCAGAGTCATCCTTTTTGGTAATAATATAACTGTGCTTGTAACCAGATTGGAAACATGGTAAGTCTGAATCACATTCATTTCATATGATTCTTCCTCACCATCCATTTCTGTAGCCAGAAGGCATAGTGAATGGAGTGCTGGATAAAGGAGTCAGGAAGAGCTGAGTTCTAAACCTAATTCAGAAATTCACTAACTATATGACCTTGGGCAAGTCACTTACCCGCTCTCTGCCTCAGTTTACTCATCTATAAAAAAGTATGAATGTGATAGCATTTAACTTCAGAGTTGTAAGGAAAAAATGATATATGCAACTCCCTTGGTAAACCTCAAAATGTTCTTTAATTTCTGTTAGTTATTATTCTGTATCTCTAAGCTAAAATGTACCTCAGTCACTTGGCAAGTATTGTATCATCTTGATTTCTGTTAATTCTGGTCATCATTATTCCTTTAGAGAGACATACAAGGCAATCAAGTTTTCCTGTGTACTTTGAGAATGACAATCAGAGTCTGCAAATTATCTTCCCAGCATCCCTGTAATTGGGATAAACGGAAAATCAGCTCAATTTATTGCTTTGACCTCACTCTGAAATTCAGTCCAGAAATCCTGGAGCTTGGGGATATTAAGAAGGGCAAATAACCCTGCCCACCTTTAATTGCAGAGGCTCCCACGGTGATCTGGTGTGTATTAGGAAAGATTAGCCAGTCTTTCCAGGGTTAACGATGATTGATTTTTGATCTTTCGGTTGAATTTCTGTCAGGTTAAAGGAATTGGCATGGATGTTTGTGAATCTTACTTTTTGGTCTATGGTTCTTCTCCTTTGACACTCCTTATTTCTTCATTATTTTTTATTTAGTTATTGCTGTCATTTTTAATGAAAGCATCATGGGCCATTAAAGTCCATTACTGCCTCCCAGAGGGGCACCAGACCAGTTCACTCTTGAACATGAATAAATGGACCTGAATGTCCTTACCAGAAGCTAAGCTTTTTATAAGCTCAGGTCTAGATGAAACAGAAAGGCACAGGAGCCGGTATTTCTGTGTATCTCCCTCAAGTCGTGAGTGAGGCAAGTATGCCAATCATGCCTCTATTCAGCCCTCAGCAGAAAAAGGCAGTGAAGTTGTTTCTCCCCATCCCTCAAGAGGAAGAAAAGCATGGTGCTCCATAAATGTTACATGTCCTATGTATTGATCTCCATGTTTTCAGGACAAAAAGAAGGATCATTAGTTGTTGGCTTTTTTCACCCTGGACACTTTTTTTGGATCATAATGAATCATGCAGCTGAACAAAAACAGGCAGGCCTTGAGTGCTGTTTTCTAGCCTCATCCAAAAGCAAAGGGTGAGGGGCTCCGGCACTCCAGGGGTTCTTGGAGAGAACTCTTAAAAGATTTGCTTTTCAAAGGACCCCTGTAGCCTTGCCAGGCATCACACAGACAAACCCTGTACATGGAAGGACATGTATTGATGAGCTGAGCAGGCAGGAAGACAGCTTTATGGGAGATGACCCTGTCTTCTCTCCTGTAGCAGAGTTCTGCCCATGAGCAAATGTTTCTGTCAATAGGATAAATCTTGTTCCAAATGTGGAACATGAGATATGAGTAAATGGAATAGCCCACTCTAGTAAATTGTCCTGACATGTTTCTCTCGGTCTTTAGCTATTTCCCAATCCTAATAGAATTCCAATTCTCTCTCCTTCCCCCAACCCCCCAAAAAAGGAAGGGCCTGGGTGGAACTCATTGCAGACTATCCATACTAGCTAGTTTCCATGAATATCACTGCAGACCAAAGAAAACACAGATGTCAACGTAAATGCTCAACTACTAAGATGCTCCCTCAATTCAATTTGATAAATATTTATTTGGTCTGATAGACACTTGACACTGTACTAGGGGTTGAGCAAACAAACAAACAACAACAAAAAACAAAAACAGAAAGAAAATAGCTCCTTGCCCTTGAGGGGCTTATAGCCTACTGAGAGCAAAATAACATACATAGAAAACAAATATGAAATCAATCAAGGACATTTAAAGTGCTAATATATGTCAACCACTTTGCTGGGTTATATGAAAAGAGAGAGAGAAAGAGAGACAGAGAGAGGGAGAAAGAGGGAAAGAAAGAGAGACACAGAGAGAGAGAGAAAGGGAGGGAGAAGGAAGGAAGGAAGGAAGGAAGGAAGGAAGGAAGGAAGGAAGGAAGGAAGGAAGGAAGGAAGGAAGGAAGGANAAGGAAGGAAGGAAGGAAGGAAGGAAGGAAGGAAGGAAGGAAGGAAGAAAAGAAAAGTTCTTGTCATCAAATAGTTTACATTCTCCTCGGGGGTGGAGTGGGATATAGATAACCAAAAAAAAATTAATTTAACTGAAAGTAGAGAATAAGAAATGCTAATCATTGGGGGAAATGAAGGAGTGTTATTTTCTAATGAATGAATAAGGTCCTCCCTTACTCCTCATTTCCCCACAAGGTGAAAGGTATGCTGCCGCCTGTTCTGGATGACTGCTTATGATGCCTCTATGTATTTATTCTGAGACCCTCCCATTTGGTACTTGTAAGAAAAGGCCCGTTGTTTATTTATTTAACAGCTTCCAAGGGTAAAATAGAAAGGTCAATGTGTATATAAAACATCACTTACATCCCAAGGCAGTGCTCACAGGTTTCAAAGCTGTGAAAGGAAGTGTCAATGCAGGACCCACTATAGGAAAATGAGTCTGTCAGCAGTTGGCAGCTATATCTGCCGAAGCAGCAGGTAGCCTGTTATCACATTTGGATTTCCCTTGTGGAATAAGTTCACGTGGTCCAACTGCTCTGGCCTCAGTAAGGAAGTGGAGAGAAAAAGGAAAAAGGATTATAATAGGCTGTGTAAGAACCAAAAGTCCTTTCATTTGCAAATGAAGTGGCTGTCATTGAAATGACTGTCATACTTGGTGAGCAAGAAATGTAAGTTAGCAAATTCCTCTGGGTTCCTCAACAATGGTCTAAGACTTTAAATTGCAGCTAAGCTGCAGAAATGTCATGTTTTTCTACCATCGGTTATACAAACACTATAATGACCGAGAGACAGTTTGCCAACACTGGGTTTCACAGAGGTAATAAGATTCAGTATTATATAATGTAAGCTCTTTGAGAGTATGGACCATGCCGTTCTTTGCATCTTTATTCCCAATACCTAACACAATGCTGGGTATTTTTTAGGTGCCTAATAAATACTTAATTGTTGATGGATAGGTATAATGCATTCCAATATTCCATATCTATGCACCATTCTTAAGAAGAAAACTTCTTATATCAACAAAAATTTCTTCCTCTCAGACACTAAGTCTGAGGAATCTGCTTGTTATATAAAAGAACAAAATGTTGAATAAATGTATAACAGAATGTGTGGCTAGTACTTCCATTCCTATTTGATTATAATTAGATCTCTTTATGGTCCATATTCCATTATTCATGATCCTCCATTCTTTTTCTTTCTCTCTCAATCAAACTTCTCTTGCCTTTCTCCCTCTGTTCATTTCTATCTATCTTCCTTCTCTGATATTTACAGTTTCTTTCTCTCTCAAGAATATACCCAGTCCATGTAAATGCTCCCATCCAACCTGAGTCTGCAACTAGCATCACCAACTGCTGTGTTTTCCTGGGAATCATATTCCTCTTAAAAGAAATGAATGAATAAATAAATGAATATTTTTGTGTGTTTCACGAATAGAGCTTTATCTGATCTACTATGATCAAGGACATGTCCTGTGTGTTTTTTGTGTGTTTGTGAACAAATATACCTGCATGCATATAGACATATATCGTAAATGCATTCTCATATATGCATGTAAGTTTCCATGTAACAATAATTATTTGGATCTATATCTATATCTATATATGATCTAGCCTTACTCAAGTTATTTTAAGCATTCACATTTGAGGTTTCATGTAAGAACTAGAAATGATAATTTTGTCAGAAATCTGAGAAACTCTTCTAACTTATTATCTCGGATTAGCCTCCAAACTCATGCAGCCAGCTCTTCAAGAATGGGGATAACTTTGCTCTTAAATATCACATGAACAAAGATGAGCACCAGACTTGATCTTCTCTGTAAAATGTGCCCAATGCTATGAGCTACTAAGCAAGATGAATCATAAATTCATGCTCCTCCCTGCATTAAAATTTTATCCCTAGTTAGTATTTCTCATGGAAAACTAGTAACTGAAAGATGTCTCTCCACCTTACTGTTCCATGGCACAATGATCATTGATGATAGTAGTAGAGTTATGGACTCAAAAAGATGAGCAAATCATTGGGGAGGTTGAAAGTGTGGGACCAGCTTTTTATTGATATGTCTTATTCTCTAAGATAATGGAAAGATCTCGTAGTGC
>NW_025383424.1:0-6529 GCF_016433145.1 Gracilinanus agilis
CCCTTTTCTCTCTCTCTCTCTCTCTCTCTCTATTTCTCTTTCTCTCTCTCTCTCTCTCTCTCTCTCTCTCTCTCTCTCTCTCTCTTTGTAAATATGGGCACTAAGGGATATAAATTTTCCTTTGAGCACTGTTTTTGCAGTATCCCCAAAATTTTGACATGTTGTTTCCTCATTGTCATTATCTTCAATGAAATTATTGATTGTTTCTATGATTTGTTCTTTTCCCAACCCATTTTGGAGAATCAGATTATTTAATTTGAAATTAAGTTTTTATTTGCCTCTTCATGTACCCTTACTAATTATAATTTTTCTTGCATTATGATTTGAAAAAGTTGCATTTATTATTTCTGCTTTTCTGCATTTGTTTGCAATGTTTTTATGTCCTAGTATTATGGTCAATCTTTGTGAATGTATCATGTGCTGCTAAAAAGAGGATGGTACTAAGAGAAACTTGAAGGAAGAAGAAAAATAGGATACATAATACCATGGAAAGAGGTGAATGGAGGGGAGAGGGGAGAGAATAGTATTATAAGAAGGGGAAGAAGAGAGTGGGAATAAGTAATACTTAAACCTTGCTCTCAGTGGAATCAGTTCTAAGAGGGATTTATCCCTATTTCTTTTTCTCCATATATCTATTAACTCTTAATTTTTCTAAGATTTCATTCACATCTCTTCTTTCTTTTTTACTTTTTGGTTTTATTTATCTAGATCTGATAGAAAAAGGCTGAGGTCTCCCACTAGTATACTTTTACTATCTATTTCCTTTAAAGCTCCAATAGTTTCTCCTTTAAAAATCTGGATGCTATACCATTTGGTGCATACATGTTTAGTACTGATATTTCTTTATTGTCTATACTACTTTTTATCAGGATATAATTACCTTCCTTATCTCTTTTAATCAGATCTATTTTTACTTTGGTTTTGTCAGATATCATGATTGTGACTCCTGCCTTCTTTTTCTCAGTTGATTCCCAATAAATTCTGCTCCAGCCTCTTACCTTTACCCTGTGTGTATCTACCTGCCTCATATGTGTTTCTTGTAGACAGTGTACATGTAGACAATGGTACAATTTTGTTTTTTAATCCACTCTGCTATCTGCTTCTGTTTTATGGGTGAGTCCAATTCATTCACATTCAGGGTGGTGATTACCACTGTGTATTCCCCATCATTTTGATTTCTTCTTTTAGTCCAAGCCTTTCTTCTTTCACTATTTCCTTTTTCACCAGTGTCTTGCTTTTAATCATTCCCCTCCCCCCATTTAACTTTCCTTCCCACCCTCTCCCTTCTCCTTCCCCTCTTATTTCTCTTTAAGGTCTATTAATCAACCCCCCAACCTTTCCCTCCCCTTTAATACTCCCCATTCCACTCCCCTCCTTTGTTATTCCCTCTCAACTTCCCTGTAGGGTAAGATAGAATTCTGTACCCCAATAGATCTGACTGTTCCTTCCCTCTTAGAATTGATTCCATTGAGAGCAAGGTTTAAGTATTACTTATTACCACTCTCTTCTTCCCCTTCTTATAATACTATTCTCTCCCCTCTCCCTTCCATTCACCTCTTTCCATGGTATTATGTATCCTATTTTTTCTTCTTCCTTCAAGTTTCTCTTAGTACCATCCTCTTTTTTTGTCCCCCCATTTATTTTTACATATCATTTTGAACAACTTAATAATACAACTTCTGCCTATGAATATTTCTTCTATCTATAGTAATGAAAGCAATTTTAAGGGTTACAAATATAATTTTTCCATATAGGAATATAAACAATTTGACCTTACTGAAGCCCTTAAATTTCCCCCCCTCTTTCTTGTTTACCTTTTCATGTTTCTCTTGAATTTTCTATTTGGACATCAAATTTTTCCATTTAGTTCTGGTCTTTTCCTTAGGAATGCTTGGAAATCTTCCGTTTTGTTAAATGCCCATACTTTCTCCTCAAAGTATATAATCAGTTTTGATGGGTAGGTGATTCTTGGTTGTAGACCCAATTCTCTTGCATTCCTGAATATCATATTCCAAGGCTTCTGGTCCTTTAGTGTGGAGGCTGTTAGATTCTGTGTAATCCTGACTGGGGCTCCTTGATATCTGATTTTTTTCTTTCTGGCTGCTTGCAATATTTTCTCCTTGGCCTGGAAGTGCTTGAATTTGGCTATAACATTCCTGGGGATTATCTTTTGGGGATTTATGGATCCTTTGAATGTCTATTTTGCCCTCCTATTCAAGAATATCAAGGCTCTTGTAATATGATGTTAAGGCTTTTATTTTGTTCAAGGCTTTCCAGTAGACCAATAATTCTCATATTGTCTCTCCTGGATCCATTGTCTAGGCCAGTTGACTTTTTAACGAGATATTTCATGTTTCCTTCTAGTTTTTCATTCTTTTGATTTTGTTTTATTAGTTCTTGCTGTCTTGTGAGATCATTAGCTTCTACTTGCCCAATTCCAGTCTTTAAAGACTGATTTTCAGCTATGATCTTTTGATTTTTCCTTTTCAGTTTGCTCTATCCTGCTTTTCATGGCTTCCAGCAGGTCAATTCTGGTGTACAATTTGCTTATTACTTAATTTGATTTCTGTGCCTCTTTTTCCATGTGGGCAGTTTTTAAGCTGTTTTTTAAGCTGTTGTTTTCTTTTTTATTACTTTTATTTCCTTTCCCCACTTTTCTTCCCATTTTTCTTCTATCTTTCTTACTTGGTTCTTGAACTCCTTTCTGAGTTCCTTAAGAGCTTGTGACCAATTTCCATTTTTTTTTTGGAAAGTTTGAATGTATTTGCTTGTTTTCTGCTCTCGCTATTGCTTCTGTATTTTGCTCTTTTTTCTAATAGAAATTATCCAGGATCAAGAATTTTTTTTTGCTGCTGCTGCTTGTTCCTTTTGTCACTAGTGCAGGGGTCAGCCATGTATGGCTCTCGAGCCACATCTGGCTCTTTTGAGGGCCAGCTATGGCTCTTTCTGCAGGAGCCATAAAGTCAATTTTTTTCAGGCACTGTTACAGGAGCACACATTGTCACAGGAGCACGCGCTATGAGCACTATACAGCTCTCACGGAATTACATTTTAAAAAATGTGGCGTTTATGGCTCTCATGGCCAAGAAGGTTGCCGACCCCTGCACTAGTGGATTAGGTCCCTGCATGTTGATTGCTTTCTTAGCTTCTGTCTCACAAGGGTTTGCCTTGGTAGTATCTTCTTTTCCCAGTCAGAAGTCTGAGAAAGGACAGATAATGTGATGTTATTTGCGTAGTGAGCTTTAAATCATTTTGTCCTGAGGCTATCTTTCCAGCCCCTGCTGCCTAGGCTGTATCCAATCCTGTCTCTGCCCATGCTCCACACTCCAATGCCCAGGCACCTGGTTCTTCAGCTTAGGGTCACAAATCTTGCTGCCAATACCTTGTACTCCCCTCAGGGGTAAGTCTATAGTGTTTTCAGCCAGCCCCACAAATTTTAGAGATTGCTTCGGCCCTCCCTCAGACTCTGACATAGTAGGTGGTGTGGGGGAGGGGTGATCAGCTTGCTCTTTGATAAATGCAGTTTTGCCCCCTCATAGCATGGGAATTCTCAAACACTGTCTACCTTTAAGACTGCTCCCCGTGAGAGAGCCTTTTTATTCATCCAGTTTTTATTTCTGTCCTTTTGAGATGCTTTTTAATGATCAGTTAGAAGGAGATTCAGAAGGTTCCTGCTACTAAGCTGCCATTTTAGCTCTGTCTCTCTGGGTCCAGCTTTCTTGTGAGCTGTTAGAAGGTGAATGTGGCCTTTTGGCCTGGCAGCAGATTTTTCAAAGATCTCTAATTATAAAATCATGGTGTTGGAAGGAGATCATGAAGTTATCCTCCTGCTTAATGCTAGGAGCATAGGATTTGCCAATCTTGAAATTAGTTGGTTCTTAGAATTTTGACTGCTTCTTTTGTTATCTGCATTAAAAAAGGAATGTGATGATTGTCAATAGCTATACATAGTGTTCAATTGGGAGTGAGCCATTGACTTAAAAATATCATTCATTTTTAGCATCTTTTTCTTTTTAAATGTTGAGTTCCAAATTCTCTTCTTCGTACTCCTCCCCCCACTCACTGAGAAGGCAAGCAATATGATATCAATTATACATGTGAAATCATGCAAAACATATTTCCATATTAGCCATATTGTCAGAAAGCAAGAAAAATAAAGTGAGAAAATTGTATTCTGATGTGCACTCAGAGCCCCTCATTTCTATCTCTGGAGGTAGAAAGAGAGCATTTTTGTTCATGGCTCCTTTGGCATTGTCTTTCGTCATGGGATCCATCATGGGATCCATCAAGGTGGTCAGGTTAGCTATGGGCTTCTACTAGAGGAGGCAGTGCAGGGGTGAGGGAAAGGACAGTTTAGGAGTCAGAGGCACAGAGTTTGAATTCCAGTCCCTGCATTTGCTGCCCTTGCGATCCTGGGTCAAATCACTTGATTTTTCTTGGCCTCTGTTTATTCTTCTGAAAAAGGGAGCATAGGATTAGATGCTGTGGTCAAGAGAAGCAGCTGACTGTAAGAGGAGAAAGTGTGCTGGACATGGAACAAAGAGGACTCTGTTGGGTAATGCTGTGCAAGTCCCTCCATCTTTCTGAACCTCAGGCCACTCTGTAAAATAGGCCAAAGGGATTCCACTTTGTAGTGTCCTCCATACAGGCAATAAGATCTCAAGGGCTTTACATGGTCATCTCATCTGTGCAAGGCTCTGAATGGAGGATGGATAGATATGTTGACTGACTAGAATATGATCATGAATTCAGAATGGCCACATGGGTAGACATGGACCAGCAGGTGGGTGGAAATAGAGGTCTGAAGCCTATTCTAGGTGTCTGGGGCAAAGACAGAGATCTGGACAGTATCTGAGCCTAAGTGAGAGTGACCCAGGAAATGAGGCCAAGTAGGTTGAAGATAAGGTCTTTTAGGCTGCCTTCACACAGGAGAGAGGGAAAACATCTCCCATCCCAGGGAAGAGAAGGCACAGGCACAATGGTTAGAGGAGAACCAGCAAAGTAGAGTTGGTGGGGGGAGATTTTAAGAGGAAGGTTTGGAGGGAGAATAGACCATTGGAGGCTGTTGGCGACTTCAGTGAGGGCATGTGATTTTTTTAAACCCTTACTTTCCATCTTGGAATCAATACTGGGTGTTGGTTCCAAGGTAGAAGAGTGGTAAGGGCTAGGCAATGGGGGTCAAGTGACTTGCCCAGGGTCACACAGCTGGGAAGTGTCTGAGGCCAGATTTGAACCTAGGACCTCCTATCTCTAGGCCTGGCACTCAATCCACTGAGTCACCCAGGTGCCCCTCGCCCCAAGTATTCTTCCAAATCATTGACTTGCAGCCTGGGAATAACCTATAACTTGGGGAATTGAAGTCACTGTTGGGAAAGCTTGGGAAGCTGCCACCATTTGTAAAAGGAAAAATATGTAAAAGACACCTCAACACTGCCATGTACTTCACTAGCTGTCTTCTCCAGGGGAAGTGAAAAGGCAACTACCAAAATTGAATGCTGACAGTCTGTCCCCAAAGAGATGCAGCTATAGCATGGGGGCTCCGCCACTCATTCTCTGGGTGACTTTGTGTGAACACCTGCCTCTCTCTGGCCTCAGTTTTCCTCATCTGTAAAACTGAGATGACTGAACTTGCTTCATTCACTCCCTGGCATATTGGGAGGAAAGTGCTGTTATCAACCTTAAAACTGCATTATAGAGTTCTGTCAAGATAATGGGGTGGTGGATGCATAGCTGCTTCTAAACCACAGCAACTTATCCAAGGACTAGCCTCTGTCATTGTTCTTGCTAATGGTAAGAAATCACAAATGAGCTTGGCTGTGGGGGAGGGGATGCCAAATAAAATCCGTTCTTTTTATTCTGGCATTTTCTTTTTTATTATCTACTTGACACAAATATTTTTAAAATAATATTTCATTTCCCCCCATGGCACATAAAATAAGTATTTTAATGTTCATTTTTTAAAGTTTTGAGTTCCAAATTCTCTCCCTTCTTCCACTATCCCCTCCATCCCTGCCCTCTCCCCTTCCTGAGACAGTAAGCATTCTGACAGAGACTTTATACGTGCAATCAAAAACCTGAATCTTTCTAAATTCTCTCCCTCTTGCCCTTCCCCCACTCGCTGAGAAGGCAAACAATATGATATCAATTATACATGTGAAATCATGCAAATCAGATTTCTGTATGAGCCACATTGCAAAAAAAAAGTGAGAAAAATAATGTGAGAAAATTACACTTTGGTGTGTTCATTCATTCTCTGTCTAGAGGAGGAGAGCACATTTTCATCCTGAGTCCCTTGGAATGGTCTCAGATTATCATATTGGTCAGAGTAGCCTTGGCCTTCCCGGTTGATGATCATTGCAACATTGCTCTTCCTGGGCACCCAGATCTGCTCGTTCTTCTCACATCACTTTGCATCAATTCAGCTAGGTCTTGCCATGCTTTTCTTTTCTTTTTTTTTTTTAAACATTTATTAATATTCATTTTTAACATGGTTACATGATTCATGTTCCTACTTTCCCCTTTGCCCCCC
>NW_025383425.1:0-6866 GCF_016433145.1 Gracilinanus agilis
TAATGATTATATATGATAATTATATATTTAATAATTACATATACATGGGAGAGATTGTGTCTTCTCTATGGAATTACAAATTTTTCTTCAATTAAAAAAATTTTTTTTCAACCTTTACTTTACAATACTGTGTATTGGTTCCAAGGCAGAAGAGCGGTAAGGGCTTGGCAATGGGGGTTAAGTGACTTGCCCAGGGTCACCCAGCTATGAAATGTGTGAGGTCAGATTTGAACCCAGGACATCCCATCTCTAGGCCTGGCTCTCAAACCCACTATCTGTCCCCCCCCCCCAATGATAGACTTTTAAAGTTGGAAGAGGATTTAGGGATAAACCCTATAGGTTCTATGTAGATTTGAGACCTGTGCCCTTCCGTACGGGAAGGAACATGAAGGCTGAGGACACAGGAGGAAGCAGGACAAAGACAAGACTACAGAGAAATTCCTAAGGAGAGCCGGCCCATCTCCCCAGCAAGAAACTGACCCCCCCATCTCTTGCCCTCTCTGATTTTGCCACCACAACTGAGGGCACAGAGCCCTGGGCATAGGAATCCAGCCCTCCTGTGCCAAGGAGCCTGGTGAGCCACAGAGAAGGGAATGTTCCCCGGTGCTTCCCTGAAACAGGGTGAGCCAGTCACATAGAGGACACAGAGACACACATACAAAGACAGACAGACAGACAGACAGACACACGTAGAGACACCCACGTGGGTAGAGAAAACCGTAACAGACTCAAACAGTTACCCTGAGTCTGCTAAACGTGCATGCCCACACTTCTAGCAGCGATAACCCAGAAACTCAGAGATTCACACCCAAAGTGACACAGAGACAACACACACAGGCCACAGAAGGCGGCCCCTTCCCTGGCACTCACCACCACACTTTCACCCACACAACACTCACCAGACACACTTACAAAGTCAGCATCCAGTCAGAGGCAGATACGAACACGCATGCTGATCTCCCTCTGAAACGTTTATCTTCCTTGTCAACGCTGTCCTGTGTTAGACCGGGCCCTCCTGGAAGGCAAGGGCTGTGCCTTGCCCATCTTTGCACCCCTTGTCCTCGTAACATTGCCCGGCACCTCGTAGGGGCAGCCAGAGCTAGGACCTTGGAAGCCCTGAGTTCAAATTCTGCCTCAGGCATTTACTAGCTCTGTGTGATCATTGCACCGCTATTTGCCTCAGTTTCCTCATTTGTAAAATGGGGATAATAATAGCACCTATATCCCAGGGTTGTTGTGAGGATCAAAGTGCTTTGCAAAAGTTAAAGCACTATAAGTGTCAGTTATTATTATTATTACTATTACTATTATTATTACCTAGTAAGTGCTTGTAGACCTGACTGGACGTGCCCAACGCAGATCAGCAGTTATACCCAAAGCCACAGGATGATAAATACTTGCAGGGGGAGGCCTGGATGCCCAGCTAGCCAGAGCCTCACCCAGAAAGCTCTGCCAGTCCTCAGGTCAGTAAGTCCCCCAGCGACGGCTGCGAGGGGTGTGTGTCAGGGTTCGGGCAGCCAGAGAGAAGAGGCATAATTAGTCCAGGTCTCTCCTTCGGGGAGGAGTTGGCTGCGAGGCTCATGTACTGTCTATACAATTAGCCTGGGAGCCTCCCAAATCACAGAGAAAGAGAAGGCAGTGAACTGTCTTTTCCTCTTTCCACACACACCCCCTGACCTCAGGTTACTTGCTCTGCATTTGGGGCTTCTCTGCTGTTCATTATAATCTGATTTCAAGGTGGGGACAGAGCTCGGGGGGAGTACGCTGGGGTTCACCTTGTGGGGGCTCCCCACCCTACTCCTCTGGGGACAGTGGCGCATTTAAAAAAATTTTATTGATGAATTAACATAGAATATTTTCCCATGATTCCATGATTTGTGTTCTTTCCCTCCTCTCCTCCCTCCCTGCTCCTGGAGCGGAGGAGAAATTCCACAGTGGCGCATTACTGATGGTAATGACCCCAAACCCCCGAACACAGAGCTAGAGCTGGCCTGGATTGGGAAGACCTAGTGCAAACCCCCCATTTTGTGGATGAGGAAACTGAGGCCCCGGGTGGGAGGTTGAGACTTGTTCATGATCATGCAGGTAGAAGAATTTGAATCTAGATGGTCTAGGAAGTTCCCTGGTCACTGTATGATGCCATCTCCCTCGCTTGGGGAGAAGGAGCTCCAATACGCCCATCCTGCTCCCTTTCCTCTCACATATGACTTGGTACAGTTGGGAAAGTCTCCACAAGCAAAGATAACTGTTGGTAGGTGAGATCTAGCCTCTACCAAGTCCTGAGTATTAATTCGTGCCCTTCTAGACTTCAGTCTCTCTCTCTGTCTCTCTGTCTCTGTCTCTCTGTCTCTCTCTCTGTCTCTCTCTCTGTCTCTCTCTCTCTCTCTCTCTCTCTCTCTCTGTCTCTCTCTTCTGGGTGGGAGCCCCTTCCTTTAGGACACAGTGCCAGGGAGGAAGCTGCCTTGGGTGGCATGGAGAGCATGCGGAGGAGGTGCTGCCGGGTGGGCCTGGCAAGGAGCCTTGGCACCCTGGAAGCTAGACCAGCAGGAGGAAGAGGGGGCTGGGAACTTCAGGCATGAAATCTGGGACCTTCACTGGGGTGGGGAACATGGAAGGTAGATGACTGGAGTGGAGAGAAGCCTCTTACCCTTCGTACCCAGAAAGCAAAAGCCACTAACAGCAGACTTCTGGACGCTGGACATCCAGTCGTGCCCGTCGTGCCTGCCTTTTTTCTCTAGTGCCCTGGCTAAGAGAAATGCAAGCCCTAATGAGGGGGAGGATGTTCTGGGCTCTGCATCAGACCAGGTGCTGCCAATGTGCCCCAAGGAGAGGGGCAAGGCCAGGACTGCCCCTTCTTCGTGTTCGCACCCAACTCTTAGCAAGGAGCCTGGCAGACACTTGTTGGCACAGATGCCCTGGCCCTTGGCAGAGCTCTGCCATCATAAAAGCAGGGAGCATGTGGGGTATTTCCAGCTTGGGGCAAGGACCTCAACCACATCTACACATACCCATATGCCTACTTACAGAGAGGCGCACACCCATACATATATTCATAAAGACAGGCAGGCATGAGTACACATGTATTCGTACATGGAAATACACACACACAGTCACTTCGGGTCCACAAACATCAGTTTCCTACCATGTACCAGCATCAGGGCTAGAGATACTCAAGGAGATTATATTCTTTTCCCCCCCCCCTTTTTTTTTTAAGCCCTCACCTTCCGTCTCAGAATCAATACTGCGTGTTGGTTCCAAGGCAGAAGAATGGTAAGAAGAATGGGGGTTAAGTGACTTGCCCAGGGTCACACAGCTAAGAAATGTCTGAGACCAGTTTTGAACTCAGGACTTCCTCTCTCTAGGTCTGGTTCTCAATCCACGGAGCCACCCAGCTGCCCCAGAAATTACATTCTCTTGGTGGGGAGGTAACACATATATATTAAAAATACCAAATTCTCAAGGGCTTCGTATGAAGGGCAGCTGGTTAACAGTAGAACAAAGCTTCTAGAAAGCTCAGTAAAAAGTGGGAGGAAGGGGCTGACATGGATGGATGCTAAGGAGCCAGGAGTATGGGCTAGGAAAGAGGGCTACTGCCTAGACCACCTGGGAAGCCCAAGGACGGTTACCCCATTCCCAGTAGCAAAGGTAATATTGATTCGATGAGCTCCGATCCCACCTTCTGCGAGGAGGCTTTGCTCAGCATCCTCCCCCATGAATGCCGGCTTACACTTTTTCTATCTCATTTCTAAACAGCACTTTTCGTGTCCTCTCCTTCATTAGATTGTGAACCCCTTGAGGGCAGGGGCTGTTTGTGCATCTCTTTGTATGGCTGGCACTTAATACAGCTCTGACATAATCAAGTTTGCTGCTGCCAGTTGTTTTTAAAACCCTTAACTTCCAAATCAGTTCCAAAGCAGAAGAATGTAAGGGCTAGGCAATAGGGGTTCATTGACTTGCCCAGGGTCATTCAGCTAGGCAGTTTCTGAGGCCAGATTTGAACCCAGGACCTCCCACCTCCAGGCCTGGCTTTCAATCCACTGAGCCACCCAACTGCCCCTTAGAAAATGGTTGTTGACTATCAATCTCTGAAATAGAAGTGGAGATTTATATAGAGGGGGAGTTTATACACTTATATAACATATTTTCATAAACATATCCAGAAGCCCACCTACATATACTCACCCACAAATGTACAGTACACTCTCTCACACTGAGTCACTCAACAATATATAGTATATGCATTTAAAGGGCAAACACGTGCCATTCACATCCAGGACGATATGTGCACACAGACTCCTCCACGTCCCTTCTTGAAGTCCAGTGTTTGTCCCTCCTTCCACTCTCATCACCTCCCACCCTCTTGCCCAACTGAGTGGTGTTCTAGATAGGACACCAGGCCTGGAGGTGGGAGGACCTCTGTTCAAATCTGACCACAGACACTTCCCAGCTGGGTGACCCTGGGCAAGTCACTTTTAACTCCAGTTGCCTAGCCCTTATCATCCTTCTGCCTTGGTATCAAGTTTCAGACAGAAGATAAGGGTTTAAATAAAAAGCCAATCAACCTCTCTGCTCCTCAGTTTCCTTAACTGTAATAATTATTGCACCTATTTCATTAGAGTTGTGAGGATCAAATTAGATCATCTCAAAGTGCCTAGCACAGCGGCTAGCACATTTGTTGCTATTGAATCATGTCCAACTCAGCAGTTTTCTCGCCAGTTACTGGAGTGGTTTGCCATTTCCTTTCCCAGCATGTCCCCCTTTTACAGATGGGGAACTGAGGCAAATAGAGGTTAAGTGACTTGCTCAGGGTCACACAGCTAGGAAGTATCTGAAGCAGGATTTGAGCTCAGATCTTCCTGACTCCAAACACAGCCCTCTATCCACTGCACCACCTCACTGCCCCATCTAGTGCATAGTAGGGGCTATATTCCCTTTTGTAAAAATAAGAGGAATTCTTGAATTGAAAAGGCACAGCAGGACATGACAGCTTGGCAAGGCTCATGACCCAAGCACTCCTTTTCAACCATTTCTGTGTATAGTACACTCACAGGTACAGCAGAAGAACGAATCTAATGTGCAGAGTGGTGGTAGCTATTCTGGAATGTCTGGGTACTTCCTCCCTCCACTCAATCACTTGCCTGTGACACCTTAGAGCTAGGGGCATCCCTCTTTTGGGATTAAGTGAGGGGAGGGACCCTGAATCCCTTCCTGGGGACTGAGCCAGTACACCACTTGATGAGAACTATCCAAGGTTCCCTCATATTTTGCCATTTTGGATGACAGAAAGGGGGTAGGGGGAGGTAGAAGAGAGGAGTTGTTTGAAGAGTCAGCGAAGGAGGGAGGTCCCTTACTTCTCCCCTGTCCTATCTATTGACTCCTTGTCTCTCTCTCCCCAAAGTTTTTTCCAGTCCAGAGGTGTGTGCTTGTGAATTGGGGGTTGGGGGGGAATCAAGAAAGGTGGAGAGTTTATGCTGGGGGCACCTTATAATCATCCAGTGTCAGAACTGGAATGATCCTTAGAACATAGAATATGAATCCAAGAATCCTAGGACATCAAATGAGATAATGCCTGGAAAGTGCCTTGTAAACCTTTAAAACGCTATATAAATGTCAGCTCTTTTTATTATTAATGTCAGAAGTGGAAGGCACTTTAGGACACAGAGTATGGAATGTCAGAGCCAAAAGGGTTCTAGTCTCTAGTCCAAAGAACATAGAGCACAAAGCTGGAAGGAATATTAGGACACATAGGCTTTAGGGAACCTGAGCAGCCTTTTTCTGAGGCTCAGGTTCAGTTCTGTCCGAGGGACTTGGCCTTTCTCCCCTAGCCCAGTGCATTGTCCTGACTCTGGGAGAGACCGGAAGCCCGGACTGATCCCTGGATTGGCACCAGGCTCTGAGAAGATGCATGAGCTGGAAGTGCTCGAGCTTAGAATAGGGGCCATTGCCGGAGTCAGGCTGCCTTCCCCCTCAGGAGCCTTGGGGCGGGGCTGGCGACCATGGTTGTGTATGCTGTGTACTTATGTGTGCATTAACTGTGCGTACAAGTGTGTGATGCATATTAGTCTGTACCTGTGCCTGTCTAAAGAAAGAGGGAGAGAGAGGGGGGTGGGAAGAAGAAGAAGAGAAAAGAGAAAGACAAAGGAAAGACGAGAAGAGAGGGAAAGTGAAAGAGGATGGATGAAGGAAGAGAGAAAGTAAAAGCCAGAAGGAAAGCAGAAAGGCTCGGGACACAGGCAGATCGAAGAAAGAAAGGAGAGAAGAAAAGACACGGGAGAGCGAGATGGCAGAGCGGAGGGAGCGAGCTTGTGCGTGAGCGCCGGGACTGCGTGCGAGTGTGGGTAAGAGTGCGAGGGAAAGTGTGTGAGAGTACATAGACCTCGGGAAAGGAAGCGGGGGATGGGGAGAGAACTCCACGCGGGGCTCCGAACAAACGCCCCGAGCAGCCCTCAGGCGGTTCAGCACACAAAAGGTGGTTTAAGGGAAGCTGGACGCCGGGGTCCTCGGGTTCAGCTTTCCGCATATTAGGTGCTGTGGACAGATCCCTCTTGCCTGCACGCCCCGCAGTCCCGAGCGCCAGGTGCCCACGGGCGGGCACAAGCGGCAGGCGGAGCGCGAAGGGCGACAAGCTCGGGTGAAGTGGCGGTCCAAGCTCGGGCCGGGCCGGGCCGGGCCGGGCAGAGCCAGGCAGGGCCGGGCCAGGCCCAGTAGGGCAGCTAACTCCTCCAGTCAACTTTGTTCCGGCTTCTTCGAAAGCTGAGCCGAGCCCTGCGGGCGGAGGCGGGGCCGGCTGGGAGTGGGAGGGAGGCGGCCGGGCGGGCTGGGGCGCAGGGCCGGGGGCGGGCTCGGCCACCAGCTCCGAGGCGGGG
>NW_025383426.1:0-5746 GCF_016433145.1 Gracilinanus agilis
CCTTCCTTCCCTCCCTCCTTTTCCTTCCTTCCCTCCCTCTTTCTTTCCTTTCCTCCCTCCCTCCCTCCCTTCCTTCCTTCCTTCTTGTCTTTTTCTTTCTTTCTCTCTTTCTTTCTTTCTTTATCTCCCTTCCTTTCTTTCTCTTTCTCTTTTCTTTCCCTTTTTCTTCCTTTCTTTCTTCCTTCCTTTTCTTTCTCTTTTTAAACCCTTACTTTCTATTTTAGTAACAACTCTAAGACAGAAGGGTAAGAGCTAAGTAAATGGGGTTAAATGACTTGCCCAGGGTTACCTAACTAGAAAGTGTCTGAGGTCAGACTTAAACCCAGGTCTCCTGACTCCAGACCTGCTGCTACCTACCCGCCCCTGACACATCACTTTTCAAAGACTCCAACTGCTGCTGAGGCACAATCATGCTTCTAGAATTCCCTGAAAGCTATGCCAAGTTTCAACTTAGTCTCTGACTCAGTCTCATGGTCATTGTGATGGAGTGAGTTAGTAGTTAGGGAGGATTTGTGCTTGAGAAAATGAGTCTTCCTGACTCCAGGCCCATAACTCTATCCATTATGCCACCTACCTGCCTCCTGGGAAAAAAGTAGGCACTTAAGAAATTGAATTCTGTTTGATGAATTGACTTCTTCACTTCCATTTAACTAGATTTAGCACAATAAGAACTCTTTTATCCCTTCAATCTTTTTTAAACCTTCTTACTTTCTGTCTTAGTATCAGTTCTAAGGCAGAAAAGCAGTAAGGCCTCGGTAGTGGGTTAAGTGACTTGCCCAGGGTCACACAGCTAGGAAGTGTCTGAGGTCAGATTTGAATTTGGTACCTCTTCCTCCAGGTCTGGCTCTCTATCCATCAAGTCATTTAGCTGCCCCTTTTCAGTCTTCTCTTACCAAATCCACATTTACCTAATCAACCTTTAAAACCTCAGGTTCAGGGGAAACAGGGTGGTTCTTTCTTTCTATCACAAAAGCAAAGAATTTCAGAGTCAGAATGGACCTCAGCAGCCATCTGGTCCAGTCTTTATCTCCTTCTCCTGCCAAAAGGATTTCTACTACAGCATACCTAACAAATGGTCATCAGATGTACAGGGAACTTGCCACCACTCCAGGAAACCCATCCCAATTTTGGATGCCTCTAAATCATTAAGAAGTTGGTCCTAATATCAAGTCTCTGCTTGCTTCTTTGCCCTCATTCCTCCTAGTTCTGCCCCCGGAGCCAAAAAGAACAAGACTATTTTTGCTTTTTCTTATATTCTCAGAATTTCACTCAGTGCTTAACCCATATGTTCTTTTTTTCTTTAATCCCTTACCTTCTGTCTTAGAAATAAATTCGTGTATTGGTTCCAAGGCAGAAGAGTGTTAAGGACCTGGCAATGGGGGTTAAGTGACTTGCTTAGGGTCACCCAGCTGGGAAGTATCTGAGGCCAGATTTGAACCTAGGACCTCCCATCACCAAGCCAGGATCTCTAGCCACTGCCCCTGCCATATTGTACTATTGACTCACATCAAGCCTAATCCCCAAATCTATCTAAGGAGACCTGTTCTGTACCCATGCCTCCTTTACCTTACATTAGGGATATTTTTTTAAACCAAATGTAGGACTTTGTTTTTTGTCCCTATTGAATTTTGCCTTATTAGATTTGACCCAACAATCTAATCTGTCAAGAACTTTTTGGATCCTGATTCTATCATCCAGTGTGTGAGCTATAGCTACCAACTCTGCATCATCTGAAAATTTGATAAATATAATGCCATTTATTATTATATTGTTATATAATGCCATGTTATTATTAAAAATATTTAATAGCAGAGAGCAAAGCCTAAATCTCTAAGACACTCCCCTGGAGACTAAGATCACATCCACACATTCAACCAGTTCCAAGTTCAGTGAATTGCACTATCAGCCAACCTACCTCTCTCCATCTCTTCCACAAAAATAACACGAGATATTTTATCAGCTGCTTTGCTAAGACCTAGGTAGACCTTCATCTATGGCTAGGAGTATGTTAGTAAATATGTTTAAAAGCCAGTTCTTGGGGGGCAGCTGGATGGCTTGGTGGACTGAGAGTCAGGCCAAGAGATGGGACATCCTGGATTCAAATCTAGCCTCAGACACTTCCTAGCTGTGTGACCCTGGGCAAGTCACTTAACCCCCATTGCCTAGTCCCTATTGCTCCTCTGCCTTGGAACCATTACACAGTATTGATTCTAAGATGGAAAGGAAAGATTTTTTTTAATCAGTTCTCTAAAAACAAGAATAAAAAATAATAGCCACGACACACTTTTAAGTTTAATCTGCATTATTAATATTTTTTCATCACCTTCTTAAGCCAAGCTTTGACCTGCAGTTTACAGATTTCCAAGGTGTTCACCCTAAAAAACTTAACACATGACTGAGCCTATCTGGAAGGTACCAGCACACCCCTGACTAAAGCATTCTTCTGATCTATTGCTGTTGTTCTTGTCTAGTCATTTCAGCCAAGCCCAACTCTTCTTTGGGGTTTTCTTGATAAAGAAACTAGAGTGGTGTACCCTTTCCTTCTCCAGCTCATTTAACAGATGAATAACTGAGAAAAAAGGGGTCAAATGACTTGACCAGGACCACACAGCTATTAAGTATCTCAGCCCAGATTTGAACTCAGGCTTAGCCCTCTATCCACTGCACCAACTAACTGTCCCAAAGTTTAGGAATTTTTTAGTAAAGATACTAGAGAATATTTTGCCATTTTCTTTGGCTAATTTTATAGGTAAGGAAACTGAGGCAAACAGAGTTAAGTGACTTGCCCAGGGTCTCATAACTAGCAGGTGTCTGAGGTCAGAATTGGCTAAACTAGTCAAAACAATAGAAAGAGGGTTAGTCTGATATGACTTGTTCTTTGTGAAACCATGCTAGCCATATATAATTACTTTTTCCCCTTTAATGAATATTTTAAAATCAATTTTATAAGCAATTACTTTCTCTTCCTCCCATCCCTCCCCATTACAATTGAACAAAAAAAAAATAACAAAAAACAAAACGCTTACAACAAATTCCTACATTGACCCTCTTTTTCTGGCTTTTAAATCCATCACCTCTGGGGCTACAGGTGTGTAGGTGTGGGGAGAGGGGCGGGATCTAATATGATTCATCTTTAATCCTCCAAACTTGTTTATCATTGCACTCATCGGAGTTCTGAAATCTTTCAAAGTTACTTTTCTGGCTTATTCTGGGAGTTCTGTCTACTTTGTTCTATATCAGTCCATAGAAATCTTCCCAGTTCCCTCTGAAATAGTCCATTTCATCCCTTCTTCCGGCACACTAATATTCCATATCATATTCATATACTACACTTAGTTCAGCTATTCCCATCATCTAGTATCATCACCACCATCACTAGTACCTCTTAGTTTCCAGCTTGAGGCTACTCCAAAACGAGCTGCTACCGATAGTTTTGTATATCTGGGACCGTTTTCCTCTTTTTTTTGGTCTCTTTGACCTCAAGTAGAGGTATAATTCACCTTTTTCTTTCACTAACCTCTTTAATTACATGTTCATAACAATAATGCTTAATAATTGCTAATAATTTATTTAATAATTAACAATAATACGTCTAATAATAAGTTCCAGAATTTCACCAAGAATAGAAATCTCCCTCCCTTGATTCTATGGTTTACAGACTTAGGTCTCCCCCTCTCTGGTCGTTCAGCACCTCCTCCATTTGTCATATCATTTTACAGATCATTGTCAGTGACTAAGTAATCACATCTGCCAAGGTGTTGGTTTTGTTTTATTTTTTAATTGCTCCAGGATATTGTTGACCTGAGTCAGTTGAGTTGAATATGTCAAGGTCACTGGATGTTTTCTTATCATCTCCTTATTTACTTTGGGAACTGACTCCCTATTTTCCACTTTTGTTGGATTTTTTTTTCAATACAAAGGACATTCTCCTTGGCAGAGAAAACAAAATAATAATAGCTAACATTTACTAAGCATGTGCTATGTGCCAGACACTGTGCTAAACACTTTTCAACTATTATCTTGTTTGATCTTCACGACCACCTTGGGAAGTAGGCATTATTATTATACCCATTTTACAGTTGAGGAAACTGAAGCAGAGGTTAAGTGACTTGTCCAGGGTCACACAACTTATAAGTCTCTGGGGTTAGATTTGAACTCCAGTCTTCCTGACTCCAGGATTGGCCCTCTATCCAATGACTGGCTCTGAAGTTAGGCAGACTTGAATTTAAATCCAGCCTCAGGCATTTGCTAGCAGTGTGACCCTGGGCGTGTTATGTAACCTCTACATGTCTTAGTAGCCTCATCTGTAAAATAAATATAATAATAGTGCCTACCTCTCAGGGTCATGGTGGCAATAAATGAGAAAATATTTATAAAATGCTTTACATACCTTAAAACACTGTGTTTATGATTATGATTATGATTATTAAACACCCTTAGCAGTGGTCCCATACTTCCTTTTATGCTCTTTTCTCCAATACAGATAAAACATTTTTTAAACCCCTTTGTTATCCTTAGCTTTCCTTACCAGTCTCGATTCATTCCAAGCTTTAACACTCCCAATGCTATTCTTATAATACTGGGCCACACTTTTCCATTCATTCTCTACTCTCTGCCCATTTCCCTTTCTATATATTTTCTTAAAAACTAAGGTGACCGGTGAGCAACCTGTGCAGCCACATCAGCCTTTCCTGACAATTCGCCTTTGTCCTAATTGAATTGCTTATCTTTATGTTTTCAGAATGTCATTCTTGAGATCTTCCCATCCCCTCTAAGCTGACTTTTACTTCTTCTGAACCCTTTAAAACCTAATTCCCCCAAATCTAGATTGCACATCCAGTTAGGTCCTTTCCTCATCTTATGATCTTTCCCTTTTCTGTCAAAACTTCAAGAAGAACCAGTGACTTTTCTCCCAAGTTCTCCATGATTTCTCCTTCAACAACTAAATTCTTCCTATTGGTGAGAATCAGAGCCAGAATAGAATTTCCCTTTATTGGTTCATCCACCTTTTGAAAAATGAAAACATCACGGATCCTTTTTTCCCCCAAAGTCATTGATACTTTCTTGGTCAAGCCAAGACTTCTCCCTCTTTCCCTTCTCCCCTTTCATTTATCAGGACACAGAGACTAGGCTTTTCCAGATTCTGTTGTCATCCTTCAAGACTCAGCTCATACACTATCTTTTGCAAGGGGTCTTTCCTGGTCTCCCCAGTTGATGGAACCTTCCCCTCTAAAATTGCCTTTCCTCTACTTAGCGTGTCTTATATGTGCCAATTTGTATGTATGTCTCCCATATTAGAATATAAGGTCCATGAGAGCAGGGATTGTTTTTGCCTTCTTTGAAAAACCGGTGTTCACTTAACATAGTGTCTGGCATATTATAAGCACTTAATAATTGCTTGATTGTTTGATATAAAACTAAATGAGGGCTGTTAGGTAGCACAGTGGATAGAACTATGTCAGGAAGATTCATCTTCCTGAGTTCAAATCTAGCTTCTGACATTTACTAGCTGTGTAACCCTAGATGAGTCACTTTACCCTGTTTTCCTCAGTTTCTCCATCTGTCAAATGAGTTAAAGAAGGAAATGGCAGAGCACTTCAGTATCTCTGCCCAGAAAACCCCAAATAGGGTCACAAAGAGTCAGACAGAACTAAAAATGACCAAACAACAAAATCAAATGAGAAAGAATAAAATAATTGAGCACCAGGTGTCCTAAGATAAGGGTCACAGAAGATGAATAAGCCCC
>NW_025383427.1:0-3081 GCF_016433145.1 Gracilinanus agilis
AGCACTTTTGTTTGGGGTCATAGAATATAGTACACATTTTCCAACTACAATGATAAAAGGGGGACGAAGAGGGAGAGGAGGTTAAAGAGTGGGAAGAATATCTTACTGTGACATGTATAGGGCTGCCTATTATTTGGATCTTTTTTCCTACCTTTCTCTCTCTCTCTCTCTCTCTCTCTCTCTCTCTCTCTCTCTCTCTCTCTCTCTCCTTTCCTCGGAATTCACAGATCCAAACCCAAACTTATTTGTTCTTTCCCATTTTATTTTATACACACTGTGAACTTCTATGCCTGAATAATTAGGTCTGTAGGGAAATCAATCTGAGAAGTATATTGTGGGATGTTTTACTTCATCATGTGACTGCTTGGTCCTCCCTATCCCCCATGCTTTAACGAGTCCTATCTTTTAGAGTGTTTCTTTTTGCTCAGAGGAAGGATGCAAGTGAAACCTTTATATAGTTTCATTTCTTTTCCCAAATGAAATGAGAAAAAGGCTTTTTAGAACAGCGCCCTTCAGAGGGGGTCCCCATCGGCACTGCATTGCCTCCTTATGGACCATTTTCTGCCCCTTTCTTTTAGCCTGCAGAAGTTTCTTTCAGGTGTCCATCTATGATAGTTCCCCCTACCTGCCTCTCCGTGGGCTTCTCTTTCCCACACAGAAGCCCTTTCTGTTTCTGGAGGTGCAGTCAGCTTCTAGGTTGGCACCCAGTGTATACAGTACATTACAGTTCAGCAGCATCATTGTGGTGGGGAAAAAAAAAACACCCCAATCATTTCTAACTGGAACCACTATAGGGTTTCCAATTCCCTTAAACAATGAGGGCATCAGATCTGAGCATGCAGGGATAGAGGGCAATTGTGGAAACAAGTTAAAATGAGAGAGTTAAATGAACAATCAGCAGTGGTGTGAGGCAGTCTGTATCGAGCCCACTCTTTCCAAAATAACACTTTATAAGGTATTTCTTGCCATAAACACTCTCTCGTATTTGCGCTTAGAGATCAGCTAACCTCAGTTATGACCCTGTTACTACTCAAGATGTGTCAAGCATTCCCTTTCTCAGCCCTGTTTTTTTTTTTTTGGTTGGGGAGGGGGATCCTGGGGGAGGGGGTGGGGTTGAGGAGAAGGAAGGGGGAGAAGAGCCCGAGTGGAAGGCGGTTGCACTGTCTTCCTCTCCTAAACTTATATGTGTAATATAATCCTTCAGATGATATACTTAAATATTTGGAATCTCGTAAACACAAGCCCCAAACATATTGTAATTCAATTAAGTTTTACAAGTGATTCCGAAAGAGTACTAAAAGTTTAAGTGACTGCAGGAAAGCCAGGCAGGGGGAAGCAGGAGGGAGTGGGGCTAAGTCCTGCCTGCAGCAGCCCCACAGCATCCCTTCTCACGACTTGGCCTACGATAGGTGTCTGTGGGTGGGTGGGTGTTCCCTGCATTTACTGTTTGTGAATGGGAGTCTGAAAGAAAAAAAAAAAAAAGGCTCATCTCCCATGTGCACTGAGCTTTTTTTGGATGCTGCCTGAGGTGTGCTAGCACAGCCCGGCTTTCTGCTGTCTCCTCTAGAGTCCATTGCCAACTCAGCATTAACCTGCTCGCTGGACCTCCAGCCCCCACCTCCATCCTTCCTGCGAAGCTGAATTTAGGTGGCATCCCCAGGAAGCTGCCATGGTCCTCCCCCCCCCCCCCCCCAAGCACACACAGAGCAGGAGCAGCAGCAGCAGCCATGCCCCCTTGCATTTGGTGGTCCTGGATGTGCAGACGGGCCCTCGAGAAAAGTTGGAAAGATTTACCTTGCTGTTTGCGGGGCTCCCACCAGCACACTGTCCTTGAATGGGGCTAGAGGAAGGCAAGAACTTCTCGGTAGTATTCCTAATGGGAAGCTTTATACCGGACTGCTGATTTGTACACACACATTGGTACCACTCAAACTGAAGAGGGCTGGGGCTTTGTTTGGGATTGGTTAGAGTTAGCATTACATCAGCAAGTGACTGGTTTTTCCAGTGTGAGACATATTTCTCTCATAATTCATTATCTAATGGAAAACCCTATTTGTCTAAGATGACACAAACTGTTGGGTGATACAAAGAGCCAGTGAATCTTGAGCCTTTTAATAGAATACCATTTAGAGAAAATGAGAAGTGAGCAGGCATCCCACACTGAGGAAGCAGTTCATAATTTTTTCTCCTACTACTCATCCCCAGTGGGGGCCAGTCATCTCCTCTCCACACTCAGTTTTACTTCTCCAAACCAGAGGGGTCCCTTCATTCAGCCGGCTCCCTATTGGCACACTGGCTCCTTGGGGCGCTCGGGGAAAGGAGTGACCCCTGCTCTCAGAGAAACTGTCACTTTAGAGGCACGAACTCATTTGGAAAGGGTGCTTACCCATAGGAAGCCCCTCTCGAGCTGGGGAGTCTGTCGTCTGCCCCCCCCCTCCAGGATGACAGTTTGATTGTGACTCTGAGTCTCTTCCTCATTCCTAAAACATTTTTTTTTAAATCAGGAATAATTTTGGAAACCCTCCCTGTTCCTGGGGACGCAGCTCTCCTAGAAGGAAGACCCCTCTCCCTCCCCTGCCCTGCTCAGGAATCCCTCTACAGGAGTCTATTTCTTCCCCCCTCTGCCCACTCCTCCCTGTGGTACCCGAATGTTAATATCACGAGATTCATACACAGAGCTGAGATCTCTTCATGATGAGAGGGACATTTAGGTTAAAAAGCAGGAAGCCAGAAAGCCTGAGTGAGAATTTGGAGGGGCTGGATGTAGGCAAGGGGAGCACTTGGAGCACAAGCTGGCTTCTCAGGAGGAGTCACATAAAATGTGCAAAATTAGGAGCTAATGGAAGCCATATGACCAGATATGTTGTTTTGTTTGCAGGATTTAACATGCATAAAATAAACTTTTCACTGTGCCCACAAGCAAAATGCAGAGGCTCCTGGCCTCTGTTGGATGGGAGAGTTTCAACAGGTCCCTTTCAGCTGAGGGCAAGCTGGACTTTTTGTGATAGGAGGTGTGTGCATGTGTGTGTGTGTGTGTGTGTGTGTGTGTGTGTGTGTGTGTGTGTGTGTGTGTGTGAATAG
>NW_025383428.1:0-3618 GCF_016433145.1 Gracilinanus agilis
CATTTGGAAGACTTGGAAGATGCCCTCCTCCTGAGATCACCTGACTATACAATCTCTTCACATGAAAGGAAAGAGAAGGAGACAAAAGTGCACAAAGACTGTAAACTGAGAAGTCAACTGAAAGATAATGAAGCATTTCCTTCATGCTCTATTTTGGTTGGTGGTGCCACCATGTCAGCTTCAAGGGACCCACAGAGCAAAGGAAGTGAAGTGAGTTCTGATGCAGAATTCATGAGGATTCCTTTACCACCCCAGTTTGTTCCAGGATGTTTGGAAGCCTTGGAAGATGCCCTTGAANNNCACCCCAGTTTGTTCCAGGATGTTTGGAAGCCTTGGAAGATGCCCTTGAAATGAATTCTGATGAAGGGTCCATGAAGATTCCTTTCCCACCCCAGTTTGTTCCAGGATGTTTGGAAGCCTTGGAAGATACCCTTGAAATGAATTATGATGAAGGGCTCATGAAGATTCCTTTGTCACCCAAGTTTGTTCCAGGATGTTTGGAAGCCTTGGAAGATGCCCTTGAAGTGCATTCTGATAAACGGTTCATGAAGATTCCTTTGCCACCTCAGTTTGTTCCAGGATGTTTGGAAGCCTTGGAAGATGCCCTTGAAATGAATTCTGATTAAGGGTTCATGAAGATTCCTTTGCCACCCCAGACTGAGTAAAGGGTCAAATATTGGATTTATTCCTATCCTGATTAAACAGTGGTTTTTCTGACTATTTTGGTAGTTCTGTGTTATTTCCAAGTAAACATCCCCTTATACCTTGATTGCTGCAATAGTTTACTGGTTGGTCTGCCTGTCTTACTCCCCACTCCAATCCAAATTCCAGTCATTCACTAATGTGACTGTCCCCCATGCCTGGAATACTTTCTTTACTCCTCTCCAAATACTGACCTCCCAGGTTTCCTTTAAGTCCCCACTAAAATCCTAAGTTCTTCTTCTCTAAAAAGCTTTCTCCAACCACTCAATTCCAATGCCCTTGCAATGTTAATTATTTCCCATTGATCCCCTATAAATTTGTTTTGTATGTATTTGCATAGTCTCCTCCACTGGATTGGAAATTCCTTGAGAGCAACTGTTTTTTGCCTCTTTTCAAATTCTCAGAGATTAGCATTATACCTATCACTGGTAAGTACTTAATAAATATTTATTGATTGATAGCTTTCAAAGTCCATGCCATTTTAAAGTCATAATTTAGGGCATTCTGAAATTGAATTCTACAAAAAGAAAAAATCATTATGGAGCTCAGATGAAAGTTCAGTCAGCATTTAAAACAAACAATCACATAACATTTGGAAAAGAGAATCACTTTCATCAAAACCATTTAACCCCTTATCAACCATTCTTTCCAAAGATTCTAACTAAAGTGTGGACAAAATATGATTTGAAAATGAAAAGATTGCTCAAATCCTTCACATTTATATGGTTTCTCTCCAGTATCAATTCAAGACTAACATGGCATAATTAAAAAGAACCCTAGGTTTGGCTCTAAAGATTTCATTTCCAATTCCAGGTCGGTCATGCATCACCTACACTACCTTGAGTCATTTATTTCCTTGTCCCAGATGCCCTCATCTATAAAATAGAAAAAAGAAAAAAGAAAAGAGTATCAAAAGAAGAGGGTGATCACCATCGTAAAAGGCCTCAGAAAGTCCAAGAAGGATGATGAATGTGAAAAGGTCATTATATTTATCCATTAAAAGATTATTAGCAACTTTGGAGAGAGCAGTTTCAGTTGAATGATGAAGCCAGAAGCCAGACTATAGAGAGTTAAGAAGTGAGAAGATAAGAAGTTGAGGCACCTAACTTAGAGAGCATTCTTGAGAGTGGATGGAGATGACATGGGCACCTTTGTGATGTGTAAGGAAGCAGCCTGTAGACTTGGAAGGACTGAAAAGAATGAGAGAGTTGGGATGAGAGGGAGATGCTATGCTGGAGAAGACAGGATGGAATGGAATTACTCATACAGTGCCAACTTTCAAAGGCCCCTCATAAAGTAGAGGGGGAAAGAGACTAATTATTCCAGGTAAAAGAATTGTATTTTGGGACACCTCACAGCATGAGGTGCTGGAGTATCCAGAAAGGGGAGTTAAAACAGCAGTTATAATCCCTCAGGAGGGGCCACTGGGGATGTAGATGGACGAGCAGGTCATGAGCTTTTTCCTACATTAGCCAAACTGTGGCTGAAGCAGATGCAAGGCTTGTGGCTTGTAGTCAACAGAGGGGAAAAATCAGTGAGGTGCAGGACTGGGTGATGTCACTGCTACCCCACACAGGCAGGTCACTGAGTAGAACCCAAGCCAGGGGCACCAGGAGGGTAGTAAAAAGAGGACAGTGACAGAATGATGGAAGAGTGGTTTGCTTCAGCTTCAGCATGTAGAGAAAATAATGGCAGAAGGCATTTGGGCCATATGGGATAAGGTGGGTAGCAGAGGGAGGGCTCAGTGAATGGCCTCGATTTTGTAAGTAAAGTATGAGACCAGGTTCGCAGCTGAGAGGATGGGAAGTCAGAGAGCCTTGTGTGTGAGGAGGGATGAAAAGGTTTAGAAAGACTAATGTGGTAAGTAGGAGAGTGAGTTAGAGAGGTGAAAAGCATCACTTTGCCATAGTGGAGTCCCAATTGAGATTATGTAGCACATTTATTGAGGCTGCATGTTATAAATGTCATAGGACCAATTCCACAGTTCTGTGCTTCTTGCTATCTTCAGTTATTGATATGTGTGTAAGTTAAGGCAGCAGATGGTTGGAGTAATGTAAGACTGAGGCTTCATAGGGCAAGGACAGCAATGTGATGGGAGCAAGGGGCTCAAGAGAAGGACAAGTTGAACTAGTTCCCCATCAGGTCAAGATGGGCAAGGGAGGAGAATAGTGTGTCAAGGTAATGGCCTGGGAAAGAACTGATGGGTAGATGGATTAGGGTCCGAGAGTAGTTAAAGAATAGTAGTTAAAGAATAGTTTTGGACCTGAAAGGGAGAGAGAGAGGGAGAATGATGACAGACAGCAATCAAACAAGGCTATTTCAGAGTTTATTGACATGGACATGATGCTTATAGCCTTTCAACCAAATTCACTTTGCCCAACACTAAAGAAAACCACTTATGGAGAGATTCCTGGTTCTCCACGTTTCCTGGCATAACTCAAATGCAAACAGAGCAAATGGATGCTCCAAACACAGGCTATTTACAAGATGGTCACTAGTAAGGGGGGGATTGTGAGTAATTTGAGCCAGAATCACACAAGGTGATAAAGGCAAATGCCAACATCCTTAGCAATGGCTCCTGCTCCCTTGAAATCACACCAAGATTATCAGTTTTCAGGGCATGAGTTGCCTTCAAAAAACTTCTGCTTGAGATTCTGAAGAAGGAACCTCTGAACATTTTCAGGCTACTGTTCAAGTCCATGAGTTTAAAAACAGGAGTAATTAAAGAAAAATTATCTTTCACTCTAAGTTTAACAATCATCAAGAAACAGATATTGCAATGAACAGTAAAGAATAAATAGGCAGCTAGAAAAGTAGACAGAAAGAGTTGATTTCCATGGTATAAAGGGGAGAGTAGAAAAAAGAGTGTCCTGGCTGAACCACACACCTCCTACACAGTCCAACTTCCCCACACCT
>NW_025383429.1:0-7686 GCF_016433145.1 Gracilinanus agilis
TCTCTCTCTCTCTCTCTCTCTCTCTCTCTGTCTCTCTCTCTCTGTCTCTCTGTCTCTCTCTCTCTCTCTCTCTCTCTCTGTCTCTCTCTCTCTCTCATCATATGTATATATATAATTATATATAATATTCATATTTGCCATTTATGTATTTTCTCCCCTAACTGAATATGGACAAGTAGTGATCTAGAATAAATGATGAGACCAATTAACTTTTAGAACCTGAAAATAGCATGGAATGTTATATTGGAAACATCAAATGAGGTAGGAACATGACACACAGAAGCTAAGCCACTGGGAATACAATGGATAGAGTCCTGGGCCTAGTGTCAGGAAGAAATAAATTCACATAGTGCTTCAAATACTTAATAGTTGTATGTCTCTAAGCAATTCATTTACCCTATGTTTTCTTCAGTTCCTCAACTATAACATGGGTGCCTAAATTGCAGGATTGTTGAGAGAATCAAGTGACATATTATTTATACAGCACTCAACATAGTGACTGGAATATAGTAGATATTATAGAAATGCTTATTACCTTGTCTTTCCTTCCTCTCCCATTAGGTCTTTGTCTTTAGCATATTGTTGAAAGTGTGTGTAGCAGGGTGCTAAAACACTATAATGAGAAGGACAGCTTCACAGATTACCAAATAAAGGAAAAAGCATTACCTAAATGCCCACTTTTGTACACTGTACACTTTACCTGTCACCCCCCCAAAATAAATCACAAGAAATTAGAAACATGAAGGATGTGAAGAAATATTAGGAAAAGATTAAAAAAATAAAGTAGAATCAGTACAATATATATGCTATATATACAGATAATAAGAATGATAACAGAAGCAGGAACAAAATATAGAGAAAAATACATCAGGAAGATGATTTTCTAATTAGTTTAAATTAATAAACATTACATAAACAAAACAAATTTGGTTTATAGTGAATGGCTTTATGGCTATTAAGATATTCTTTTAGTAACATAGTAAATTTTTCTTTAAAATTACATAGAGAATTCACAATTGTCTATCTTCAGTCCTACAGCACCTCTCCAGCTATTCGCAATTTTTCAGAAGTCATGAAAATCACTTCAATAATAACATCTTGTCTTTTTCCAGACATTTCTAATATGATGGTAGTAGTCAAACTCATTTATATCAGTAAAAGAAAACTTTTACTTTTTTCTTACTTAGGACCTCAATTTCTTGCAAAAATGTTCTCCATAATTCCTAGTTTAAGCCTTCTTAAGAAAAGAGATGAATGATGATTTTTTTCTCTTAATTATCCTTAAAATGATCCCATCCAGGTTCATGATTTCTTTGATCTTCCTTTTGTATCCAACTTGTTACATAATAAAGCCATATTGTTTCTATTGTGTCACCTTTTTAATGTCATCTCTCAGTGACCTGGAGGCCAAATACCACTGAGTAAATTCAGGTATAGATAAGCATTCAGAGGAAGTAAGTTAAAGAACCAAGGAACCAATGAGACAGGAAACTGATTCCACTGGAATTGCCCCCAAGATGGCCCAAGAAAATTAAGAACCTAGGACTGGTTCCTTAGATGTGATGTGTGAGAATTAGTGGATGGAGAAAAAAGCTTATAAGATCGACCAGGGGCCAGTCTTGGACTTTCTGGTATGAGTGTGCAGACCAGAATGAACCCTTGTTGGAGGCTTAGCTAGAGGCCCAAAGGTGTCTGCATATTATAAAGCTAAGACTATCTCTATCTCTCTCCTACCTTTCCCTCTCTTTTTTATGCAGAAACATTCAAAGATTAAATGGTTTGGGGCAGCTGGGTAGCTCAGTGGAGTGAGAGTCAGGCCTAGAGACAGGAGGTCCTAGGTTCAAACCCGGCCTCAGCCACTTCCCAGCTGTGTGACCCTGGGCAAGTCACTTGACCCCCATTGCCCACCCTTACCAATCTTCTACCTATGAGAAAATACACCGTAGTACAAGGGTTTAAAAAAAAGATTAAATGGTTTGTCCATGGTAACACAGCTAGTGTCTGAATCTGTAATTGAATTCAGATCTTCCCTAATCAAGGTGCAACACTTTCCACTGTGCCACCTAATCACATGATTTAAAAATTTTCCATTCCTATTATTGACTAAAATTAATATTGATGTAGAATAATCCTACAGAAAGTGCAGCAGTTAACATTATTAAAGAGTACATTTTTTTCTATGGATATAAATTAAATAGGAAAGAAAAAAGAGTAAACAGAAGCAGGAAGTCCACTGATTCCATTCTGTTCCCCTTCGGTGAAGTCCATTGTCCCCATCCCCTGAGTAATTGTATCTCTCACTCCCTCGTCCATCATCCTGTCCCCTGAGACATACTCCCTATTAGCAGTGCTGACTCTAGTAAAATAGGAATCAACCCAAGAGTAAAATTTGGTTGGCTGTCAACACTGATACAATGCATCTGGGCTTCAATCCACTGATACTTGAGAATCAGGAATAGATGAAGAAAAAGAGGCATTCAGGAATAGAGAATTCCATCTCAACTCAGCGTTAAAGTACCTTTTATTCTCAGAAAGTTTCCAATCAGATACATTTAATATTTTTGGATGGAGAATAAGCTGTTTATGACAAATACAGCTGAATAATGAAGTCACTGACCCAGGAAGAGAAGAATAAAAGAGTCAAGAGACTCATAACCAAAAGATATTTACTGAATAAATTGAATATTCTTTAGCCATATTGTTCACAAGGAAGAGACCCCTCTTGATCTGATGATGCACATGTTCCCTAGCAATAACACCTTGTTTTTTAAAAAAATTGGGGAGTCAAGATGGCAGTTTAGTAGCAGCAATAATGCAGTCTTTAAAAAGTGCTTCAATAAGACAGGAATCCAAATGCAACAGCAAGATAGAGTCACAGGGATCTCCTGCTGAATGGAACTTGAAAGGTAGACAAAGAGAGTTGGTTTTCACAGAATAAGGGGGAAATGGCAATAAAACTCCACACAGAGGAGTGTTAGACAGTCATCCCCATCCCTACCTACTGCTATAAGCTCTGCTATAGAGTATAAGCTAATTTTAGGACTGTGGAAATTACACAGGATTCTGGGATAGGGGCTACACCAGCAAGAGAGCATCTCAGAGCCACCACTTGAAGTCCTAGGCCATGGCAACAATCAGCAGCTGGTTAACTTTCATGGGATAAGGGACAAATGGGAAAAAAACTGCACACACAGGAGTGCTGGCTGACCACCCTCCTCCACACTTAATGTTCTAGATTCTGCTATAAGGTGTAGGCTAAATTCAGGATCTCAGGACAGGGGCTACAGCAGCAAAGAACACCTCAGATGCACCCCTTTAAATTCTGGGCCCTGATGAGGATCAAAAGTTCATATTGCAGGGAATCTCAACCCTCAGTGGCTAGCCGCATTGAAGTCTTATCTCTAGGGCACATTAGCTAACCTTGCATATTTCTATAAACCAGCAGAAGAGAGAGAATCGACAAGCAGCTTACAGAATTCCCCAAAAACCAAAGTCCTGGAAAAATAAGTAAACAAAAGAAAAAATCACATAACCCTTGAAAAAATTCTATAGGGAAAAAGCAAAGTTCAACACCACCAGAGGGTGAGTGTAACCAAGCATGTACAAGAAGAACTTCAAAAAAATGGGAATTTGTATCAACTTCTGGAAGAACCAGAAAGGAATTCAAAAATTAAATAAGACAGGTTGAAGAAAAGGGGAGAAAAGAAAATAGCTTAAAAAGCAAAATTGGACACCTGCAAAAAGATGCACAAAACGTCCAATGAATGAATTGTGCTGTAAAAAACAGAATTTATTACTGGAAAAAGAGGCAAAAAAATCCAGTGAAGTCAGAGTACCATGAAAAGAATGGATCAAGTGAAAAGGAGGATCAAAAGGACATGGAAGAAATTCAGTCTTTAAAAATTATATTAGGTAAATAGAAGCTAATGACTTTACAAGACATAAAGAAATGACAAAACAAGCCCAAAAGAATGAAAAAAAGAAGATAATATGAAATATTTCATCCAAAAATGACTTGGAAAATAGATATAGGAGAAACAATATAAGAATTGTTGGACTACTTGAAAATCATGACCAAATCAAACAAAGAACCAACCAACCAAACAAACAAAAAAATCCTAGACATCATATTACAAGAAATTGTCCAAGAAAACTGCCCTGATATTCTTAAATAAGAGGGTAAAATAGACATTGAAAGAATCCACAGATCACTATCCCCAAATGACAACTTCCAGGCATAGTCAAGTTCAAGAGCTCCCAGGCCAGGGAGAAAATAATACAACAACCTGGAAAGAAACAATTCAGATGTCATGGCGCCCCAGTCAGGATTGCACAAGATCTTATACCTTCCACACTGAATGACCCAAAGGCTTGGAATGTGATGTTCTAGAAGAGAACTGGGTTTATAGCCAAGAATCACCTATTCATCAAAACTAATGATATTGTTTCAGGGTAAAGTATGGTCATTTAATTAAATAGAAGATTTCTAATTATCAATGAAGATAAGATCAGACTTAAACAGAAAATTTGATGTTTAAATACAAAATTCAAGGCAAGCATAAAAAATAAATAAAAGTATAATAATATAAAAATTAATAAATGATGATGAATTAATAATAAATAAAATATAAAATAACAAGATAAATTTTTAAAAAAGAAGGAAAAATATCAAGGGTTTCAATAAGCTAAATTTTTAAAATATTCCTATATTGAAAGATGATATCCATTCTTTAAAAATTATTATTATTATCTTAGTAGTTAGAAAAAGAATACAGAGAGGATATAGTAGTAAGATATTTAGGATGATATGTCAAAAAACCTAGGGGTGAAAAAGATCATTATACTCTTGTAGGTAAATATTAAAAATTGGGTTTCTGGGTTTAGAGAATGGATAAAAGGAGGTCTGTCTGGGCAAGGAATAACTGCCAGAAACACAAATATCAATGGGGAATGACCTTTACACCCACAAACACAGAACTTGGAAGTGAATAACACTTGTATGGAGAATGGCAGTTAAAACAGTTACACAGTGAACCAGACACCAGACAGCTGGGGAATTATACTGAAATCTTATCTAACTTAACTAAGGTACTTATAGAGTTAAGGGAAACAGACAAAAGTAGGAAATAATAATTTATTAAAGTAAAGAGGTTAGGGATATGGGTAAACAGGGATTCCTTAACTGAGGGGTTAAACTATGGACAAGAAACAAGGGAAATGGATCTCTACAGTATAAACCTATCACTAAATAGATTCAAACAGGATGGTGTCTCACTCCTTGGGTCCTTGTCCCTCCAGCAGTGATCTGTGCTGTCCTAAGGTCCTAGATAAAAATCAGCCAGTAATTCAAAAGGGTCTCCAACCAAGAACTATCCACACTTAGAAGTTCATCTTTAAATTGCAAACAAAGCTCTAGACCAGGGGTTGAAAAGAAAACCAGTCCCTAAAGGCCAGAATTGAACAATTAGAATCCAATGATCTCTCAAGACAACCAGAACAAATAAAACAAAGTCAAAAGACTGATAAAATAGAATGAAACATGAAATATCTCAATGAGAGAGTGACAGACCAAGAAAACCAGTCTATAAGAGACAATTTGAGAATTATTGGTCTTCCAGAAAAGGCAGAAATTAATAGAAACTTGTCCTCCATACTTAAAGAAATTATTCAGCAAAATTGCCCTGAAGTTCTACAACAAGAGGGCAATATAGACATTGAAAGGATCCATAGATCACCCTCTACACTGGACATAGAAAAGCCAACACCAAGGAATATAATAGCAAAATTCAAGAGCTATCAAGTAAAAGAAAAAATCTTACAAGAAGCCAGAAAGAGACAATCCAATATCAAGGAGCACCAATCAGGATCACACAGGATCTGGCAGCCTCCACGCTAAAAGACTGCAAGGCTTGGAACACAATATTCAGAAATGCAAGAGAGATGGGTCTTCAGCCACGGATCAACTACCCATCAAAACTGACTATATACTTCCAGGGGAAAGTATGGGCATTCAACAAAATTGAAGAATTCCAAGTTTTTTGCACAAAAAGACCAAAACTAAATGGAAAGTTTGATACCCAACCACAAAAACCAAGAGAAACAAGAAAAGGTAAATAAGAAACAGAGGGAAAAGAAAGAAAACTTATAACTCTTTAAATTTGACTCTTTAAGGGCTTAAATAAGATTTAATTATCTGTATTATTAGGTGGAGAAATGCTATGTATAATTCTCTGTAGTGAACTCTATTCACTAGTATAATATTCACTATTATAGCAACCAGAAGAATAATACATAGGGAGAAGATAGGATACTAAATGGTCTAAGATGACATAGAGGTGGGGAAAACGGAGGGAATAGTAGGGGACACCAAGAAAAATCTGAGTAAATAAGAAAAATAGGATATTCTATTACACACAAAGAGGGCATGGGAAGGGGCGGGGATAAATACTATCATAAGAAGGAGAGGAAGAGAGCATTAACAGGGAATAACCAAACCTTACTCTCAGTATAATCAAACTGGAGAGGGAAGAGTAGCATTATTATCCATTCAGATAAAAAAAACTCTATCTAACCCTACTTAGAAAGTAAGAAGGGTCAAAGCAAAGTGAACAGGGGCGTGGGGAGGTCAAAAAAGGGAGGGGAGAAGAAGGGGGAGGGAATTCAATAGGCCTTTAAAAATAAAAAGAGGGGAATAACAAGGGAGGGGGCAGAAAGGGTAGTCAATCAAGGGAGGGGATAAGGGACACCAGCTCAAAGCAAACCACTGGCTTAAAAGAAAATAGTTTAAGAAGAAGGGGTGGGTTTAGAGGAGGATACAAAAATGTCAGTGGATGCACAACTGATAATTGTAACTCTGAATGTGAATGGGATGAACTCGCCCATAAAACGGAAGCAAATAGCAGAGTGGATCAGAAACCCAAATCCTACCATATGTTGTCTACAAGAAACACATATGAGGAGGGTAGACACACACAAGTTTAAGGTTAAGGGCTTGAGCAAAATCTTTTGGGCATCAAATGAAAAAAAGAAGGCAGGAGTGGCTATTATGATCTCTGACAAAGCCAAAGTAAAAATAGATATGATTAAAAAAGACAGGGAAGGTCATTACATCCTGATTAAAGGTAGTATAAACAATGAGGAAATAACACTGCTCAATATATATGCACCAAGTGGTATAGCATCCAAATTTATAAAGGAGAAATTGGCAGAGCTCAAGAAGGAAATAGATAGAAAAACCATACTAGTGGGAGATCTAAATATTCTTCTTTCAGATCTAGATAAATCAAACCAAAAAATAAATAAGAAAGAGGTAAGAGAGGTGAATGAAGTCCTAGAAAAATTAGATTTAATTGATATGTGGAGAAAAATAAATAGGGACAAAAAGGAATACACCTTCTTTTCAGTTGCACATGGTACATTCACAAAGATTGACCATGTAATAGGACATAGAATCATTGCAAACAAATGCAAAAGAGCAGAAATAATAAATGTAACCTTCTCAGATCATAATGCAATAAAAATAATAATTAGTAAGGGCACATGGACAAGCAAATCAAAAACCAATTGGAAATTAAACAATATGATTCTCCAAAACCAGTTTGTCAAAGAAGAAATCATAGAAACAATCAACAATTTCATTGAAGAGAATGACAATGATGAGACATCCTACCAAACTCTGTGGGATGC
>NW_025383430.1:0-258 GCF_016433145.1 Gracilinanus agilis
ATTTACATTTTGTAATTTTCTCTAACTCTTGCTTGGTTTTAAAATCTTTCCTTTCCCAGAGATCTGACAAGTATACTATTCTGTGTTCACTTAACTTATTTATAATTTCCCTCTTTATATTCAAGTCATTCACCCATTCTGAATTTACCTTGGTGTGTAGGCTATGAGATGTTGATCTAGACCTAATCTCTCCCATACTGTTTTCCAAATTTCCCAGCAGTTTTTGTCAAATAGTGGATTCATGTCCCAAAAGTTGGG
>NW_025383430.1:280-2164 GCF_016433145.1 Gracilinanus agilis
TTTTGATGACTGCTGCTTTATAGTATAGTTTAATATCTGGTACTGCTAGGCCCCCTTCCTTCACATTTTTTTTCATTATTTCCCTTGATATTCTTGATCTTTTGTTATTCCAAATGAAATTTGTTATAGTTTTTTTCTAATTCAGTAAAGAAGTTTTTTGGTAGGTTAATAGGTATGGTGCTAAATAGGTAAATTAATTTGGGTAGGATGGTCATTTTTATTATGTTAGCTCATCCAACCCATATGCAATCATGGCTTTCCAATTGTTTAGATCCAGTTTTATTTGTTTGGAACGTGTTTTGTAGTTGTTTTCATATAATTCCTGTGTTTGTTTTCATGGATAGATTCCTAAGTATTTTATACTGTCTAGGGTGATTTTAAATGGTGTTTCTCTTTCTACCTCTTGCTGCTGTGATGTGTTGGAAATATATAGAAATGCTGATGATTTATGTGCATTTATTTTATGTCCTGCAACTTTGCTAAAGTTGTTGATTATTTCTACCAGCTTCTTAGTTGATTCTCTAGGATTTTGGGGGTCACATAGTTTTTTCAAGCTTTGGCTGAGTTCCAAAAAGCTGTTAGGAGTTTGGAATCTTGAGGAAAAGACAGTTGATGAGGGTCTCCCGTGGAGGGAGGTTGTCTGATCAGCCGAGCTGCTTCCTTACCTAGTTGTAGTATTAAAATTTAGCCTAGCTTTGATATATTTACTTAAGAAATTATTATTTTGGATAAACCCTTTATATCTTCCTTCCCTAATATTATTTCCTACCTTCCCTCCCTTACTTTATATGTCTGTGGAGTTAATAAGAAGAGTAATTAGAGAGGAGTTAAAATCTGTGAAGGGTTAATTGTTATTTGACAATATTAGATATAGAGAAACTAGTCAGTCATCATTTATTTTGTAAGCTGAGTTAAAGGCTAGTCCTTGCTCAGACTCCATCTCTAACTCCCTTCCCCCACCTGAGGTTCCTGAGACAACTGTTAGGGCTTTCCTTTGAACCACTTTCCTGACACATCAACCTTTAAAGATAATAAACCCTTTTGTTGTTTCAACAGACTTATTAGTATAATTGGTCTGTTAGTTATTAAGAGAGGGAAGAAGAGGGAAAGAACCAACATACTCTGGGCTTGAAGAGAAGCTGGGGTATCCATCTTGGAGGAAGGTGTAACTTCAAAACAAGTCCCTTCCTGTGAAATTAACTAAGCCTGTTGATTTCAGTTTAGTCTATTTCCCTCAGCCTGTGTTTGAGTCTAAGTCCCAGTCTGAAAAGCCTGCTGTTTGTCTGTTTAGTTTAATTTCTCCTCTCCCTGAAGATCTCTGTTTCCCTTCTGTGTTATACTCCCGACTTCAGCCCTATTATATTCTGAATCTCCTTAATCCCACCCTACCTGTAACCTAGATTACTCACTTAGCAAGTCTCTGACAACTTCATTTCAAATTCCCTTATACCACACACCTTTCCTCAAATTATCCCCATAACAACCATCATATCATCTGCAAAGAGTGATAGCTTAGTCTCCTCTTTTCCTATTTTGATACCTTCAATTTCTTTTTCTTCTCTAATTGCTACTGCTAGTGTTTCTAGTACTATGTTGAATAATAGAGGTGATAATGGGCATCCTTGTTTTACTCCTGATCTTATTGGGAAGGCTTCTAATTTATCCCCATTGCATATGATGTTTGTTGATGGTTTTAGGTATATACTGTTTATTATTTTTAGGAAAGGTCCTTCTATTCCTATACTTTTCAGTGTTTTCAATAGGAATGGATGCTGTATTTTGTCAAAGGCTTTTTCAGCATCTATTGAGATAATCATGTGATTTTTCTTTGTTAGACTGTTGATATGGTCAATTATGTGGATGGTTTTCCTAATGTTGAACCAT
>NW_025383431.1:0-6732 GCF_016433145.1 Gracilinanus agilis
TATATATATATATATAATATAACATAATATGCAGATATTATAATAATATTAATGCCATCACCATCAAGTACATATTAACAATGATATCAAATTATTATGAGGGTTATGCATTTTGTTATAATTTTATATTCTGGATTTGAATGCATTACTACAAATCACAAATATTATAAGAATACAATCTATTCAATTAACCTTTAAAGACTAGTGAAATAGTGAACATAGGAGACATAATCTGACTAGGATCTAGGATCTTAAGCATAAATTTAAGTTGCTACATTAATTATTTTTTTGCATATTTTCTAATATTATTTGAAACAGAGATAACTTCTTAAGTTGAGCCAGATTTCCGTAAGTTACAAAATATAACATTAGCTTTTTATTAATTGTTTCACTTTACTGAGTTTGAGTTAGTAAAAACTGTTTCTGAAAATACTTACAGTCAGAGACTCTCCCTCCTATGTGTAGAAGGGGTTAAATTATTTTTGAAACAAGTCCAAGGCTGTAGTTGCTTCTCAAGCAGCTGTGCTCTTTAACTCTTTAGCTACTGAGTTTATAAAATTTGCATGATTATTTTAAAACCTTGATGATTTATCACTTCCAAATGAATATTAATTTAAACTTCACTACATCCAAATTGTCGATTAAATATTTCTTTTAAATCATGAACTATATGCTTTATATGCTTTATCCTTCTATTTTGCAATCCTCAAATTCAGTTTGATAAACATTTTTGGCAAATTTGATTATTTAAATCCATATTTTACATGCTGCAAGTCTTAATAGATAACTTTCCAATATAAATTTTTGTGCACATGTAAAATTAACTGAAATTCCATTTTATAACTGGTAGTCAATAAATTTATATTATACCATCAGTACTTATTCAAATGATGGTTCTGATTAACTAAGAAAGTTTTAAATTGCACTTCTGTATTTCAGTACATAATTCAGAATCATTGCTTTTCTGTCTGAATAAGTTTTTTCTTAGATTGCATTTAGAATCCTTGGCAATTTTGTTTAAATATACATCTCAGTATTTAACTGAATTTGGTGGTGGGATCAAATCTGTCCCCTTTTATTGTCTTATGATTTCTTTGTTACCTTTCTTATAGCCAGTAAGAAATGGAAGAAGAAATGTAGACAAATTATCTTGTTGATTCTCACCTTAATGAGAGCAGAGAATATGACTTCTTTTAATCAATTAAGTTCTTTTAGAGTTTAAAATAGTCAGAAATCCATTTGAGATGATATTTTTCTGAATTTTTCAAACTCCTCTGTCTGCCTTTCCCATTCCTCCGTAATGAATGAGAGAGAGATTTATTTTCTCCAAAATTCCATTGTGATCACAGACAAACAAAACCATCATACTTAAATTACAAACAGATCATAGACACATAAACACAACATATAGATACACAGACTGATCAAAGACATATTTCCTGGGCATTTCATGCATACTCTAACAAATATAAGATATCCTATCAAAAGATCAATAAATCACATCTTACATGGCTAAAAAAACTGGAGAAAAAAGAAAGTTTATTATTCAGAAAATCGGTTAACTCTAGCAAGGAACTGGGTAAGATAGGATGAATTGTTGGATTAAATTTAGTCATTGATGGGGTTGGTGGTTGGCCTCCTTTCCATCTTCCCTGAAATCTCTTATTAGGTAATCTGTAACTATTTCGATGGAATTTGGAATTACAATTTTTCTTCCAATAGTATACTTTCTCACATCTGGGACAAAAAGAGTTAGGGGCATTGGCACAAAAGTTTTGTACAACTTTTGAGCCCTTAATTATTTCAGAATATGTTTTTCCTTTCAGGGCTGCCACAAATGGCTATACCCTGCATATATGCTGGAGTAAAGTTCTCACAAGCTTTCACATAGTCATTAATAGTCCCAGATTTTTTTTTAACACTTTGAAGCATACTCTGACACACCTCATTGGCGTTGTCATAGGCAAACTTTCTGACTATTATCTGAGGTGAATAGTCATCATTTGTATATTTTTTTACCTCTTGATTTAACCTTTCTATAAAATCTGAGTATCTTTCCTCTGGGCCTTGTCTAATCTCGGCCAAACCTGTGGACAGTTTGTTAGTTACTGGGATTCTTTTCCATGCCTCTATGGCACACTTTGTACACTGAATTAGAGCTTCTATAGGTAAATTAATCTGATCAGCATGTAATTCCCATTCATCTTTTCCAAGTAACATTTCTTTAGTAACTCTGATGCCCTGTTTCTTATTAATGGCTGCCTTCTGTTTTGCCAATTCATCAAATTCTGATTTCCAAAAAAGGTAGTCCCCTGAAGAAAGGGAATATTTTGAGGTCTGAATCCAATCAATGGGGGTCATCCAAATCCCCCCCCCCAAGTCTCTGCCAAAGTTAAAATATGGAGAAGCAGGACCATATGAAGCACAAGCTGTCTTAATTTCTTTTAACACTTTGTAGGGAAGAGGCTCCCATGTGGGAGCTACTTCTTTATCATCATCCAATTCATCTGCTCTAAAAATAACTGGGAAACAGAATGATATATCTCCATCATTCCAAGCATTTTTTAGGGCTCCTTTAAACCCTATATTTGGGGGCTGTGGCTGCAGAGCTGGAGCTTCAAGTGGCAGAGGCTCCTCTGCCTTCATCTCTCTTTCCTCTTTTGAAGAGAGGTTTTTAGGTGGGGGAAGGTTCGCTGCTAGTGACTTTTTCATTCGAATTTTAAAGCTCCATTTTATTTACTATGAGCCTTTTCCTCCTCCTCCTCCGATTCTAACATTGAAACCTTAAAGATTTCATTCTCTGCGTTCTGACCAGATAACAAAGTTGTTTTTTTCAGCAGCTGATGAAATTTTTTCTGGCACTTGTTCTGATCTGTGCTCAGTATAATAATTTTTCAAATCATTGCCAACTTTTTGCCAAAATTCTAAGGGAATCCACAGGCTACAATTTTGAAAAAGATCAAGAAATTTAGTGAGCTGTTCTTTACTAATTTTTACACCCTATTTTCTGAGGATGTGCTTAGTTATATCAATAAAAAGATTTCTTTCCTTTGATTCACTGTGTCCCATCCTGTTAATCTATTCTTTTACTTCTAGTGTCTTCCCTTAAGGGGGGAGTTCTGAAAACTCTGGATTTCTTGCCTTTCTTCGGGCAGAAACGAAACTGTCGTAATTTGGGAGTTGTCTGAGGGGGAGGGCAAATCTTTACCTGAATCCAGCGATCCAAGATCCAAGGTCCCTGTGATCAGGCACCAAATCTCGAGATCTATCTATTATCTCTGATAATCTGATAAGGACAGTTTAGTTGATAAGGAAGTATGGGACACTGAGATCTTTTAGTTCATGCTTCTAGCTCTGTCCCCAGGAGCATGGAGTTTATTATATATATTTCAAGACTCATTTCACACAAAAAAACCCCCCTGAAACTTTGCAGATGCGCAGAAGTTACAAATTATGTCATATCAAAACAGAAAGCATTGGCTTCAGAATAGAACAAGGCCAAGGCTGAATTTTGACTGGGTTCTTATCAGAAAACCAAGTTGGGGAATATTTTTCTCAGGGTTGAATTGCCCCTGCTAAGGTTTTGACCTTGGCTATACCAGGCAGATGCATTCTTGGCCAAAGGGGAACAGTGTTAACCCTTTAAATTCAGGATTGCTAGGAACTTAAAGCTTTTCAATAAGGCCACAATACTTTTCAACAAGAAATCACAAGGATCACAAAAGGGGTCAAAAGAGGAGTCTCAGATTTTTATCTATTCTCTTATTGGCTTCCCACATATTTCCCCCTTTTCTTTAAATTAAAATGATTTATTACAAAGAAAAACTTTTAATAATGAAAGGAGTCATCAATTAGTTATAATTATCAGCTATAGCTGGATCTGATAGGATTTACAGATTAAAGTATTTATGGCTCTCTACATGTCTTCCCTTTTTGTTTAAATTGACGAGGGCATTCACCTCTTGGGCTGTGTGAATTTCTCTTATGAGGGCCAAGGGAAACTTTTAAGTTATATAAATTTGGGGATAAAAAGAAAAGAGGACAAAACCAATGATCCAATGATTGCTAGGTGCATCGACAAAAAGCCAATTAGGGGGCAGTCTCCTTTGGCATAAGAGTTTACATTCAAAACAAATACATTCAACTCCCCATAGTTCAAGCAACTGCCCTCCAAAGTTCATTTTTGGATCTTCTTGATGCAGTGTAGGTCTCTGTAGGCATCATCATGGAGTCTTCTCCAAACAGGTTTGTTGTCTGGTTTCTGGGGAGATGGCAAATTTCTTATCCTGAAATTACTCACAAAAGAATTTAAATGCTATATTATAGATTATAAAACATACATTCTCCTCTGAAGATAGTTAAGGCCAGGTGTCGGCAATGTATGGCTCTTGAGCCCAATTTGGCTCTTTTGAGGGCCAGATATGGCTCTTTCTGCAGGAGCCATAAAGTCAATTTTTTTTCAGGCGCTGTTACAGGATCGTGCACTATTACAGGAGCATGCACTGTGAGCACTGTATGGCTCTCATGAAATTACATTTTAAAAAATGTGTTTATGGCTCTCACGGCCAAAAAGGTTGTCGACCCCCTGGTTAAGGCAAACATCCAGTGTTAAGGATACATGGCTAAGTTTTTGTGTTGTGTGAATCAATTGTCAAAGGAAATTTAAAAAAGTAAAAAATCCAAATAAAAGATAAAAAATAGTTGTGAATGAAATGTAAAATATCAAAGTCTTATGTGCAAAAATGTAGGGAAAAATAAACTTATAGCGGGTCCTCGTATCAAGGCCCAAGTAAAGTGATTTAAGCAATGGTGCAATTACCCATTTAGAAGCCAGGACGATAGAAAGTTACCACACTTATAAGAGAAAGAGAAGGATCAAATATTTTGTGAGAAAGGGAAGTGTCTTTCCCTGGTCTGATTTGCTTGCAGTTGAGCCAGGATGTTGGCCAACGTTTGGTACTTAACTAGGATGAAGCTTAAGGAAGTCCAGCCTCTAACATATATCAGAAAAGCTGCAACTCTGAGCCCCAATTGCTGAGTTCAAATCCTTCAGTATTGTCATGAGACAGTTCTATCAATCCTTCCTGGATTGGTATGGTCTTTTTTTGACCTTGTGGCACTAGGCTTTGTGCAGTTTCTCACCAATCCCATTGGACTGGGTGGTCTTCTTGACTTTGTGGCTCTTTTGGTCCCTTCTTCTGGAATCGGACAGAATCAATAATTATTGTCCCATAATATTTACCAATTCATGGCAGGTTTCCATCGACTAAGGCTTTGTGGGTATGCATTAATATTAAACTTATGTTATTGTAAAATCAAAAAAGATTAACATTGATTACATGTACTTTAATTACAAGAAATTAGAAAAAGTGAAAAAGTCAATTATTCTATATATAAAAAAATTAAAAGGAAAAGCAATTAGACAGTTAACAATTCAGGGAAAAACACAATGCTTTTTTTTAAAGTAAAAAATGTTTTAAAAATCAAAATTATATATATAGCTTAGATTTAGTCTTTTACCCAAAAATCAGATCCATTTCCTGTATGAATAAAACAAAACTTCAATCCCCATATTATAATTCTGGGGTATTGTTTGTTTCTTTGTATCTGTAATTAGTTATTCCAATTGATATTTAGAAATTATACAAATAAATCAATGTACAAGAGATTCAAATAACTTTCATTGAAACATCACTTGGAGTGGGTACAGTTTCTTAAATAAACAGTGGAACATATTTGCTTGCAATACATATTCAAATTTCTGGGGCTTCAATTTTTATATCACTTTGCTTTGAATATGGCAAAAGGAGGGAAGGGAGTAATAACATTGTTTGACTTCAGGTAAGAGTCAGGGATTATTTATCAGTGATATCTTTCTTTTGAATGGTGAATCCAAATCAATAATCCACAAATGAATAATATTAGTTGCAAATTCAATAACTTTTAACTTAAACAGTAATTATTACCAATAGCATTTGAAAGGTTTCTAACATTTACATACACAATGAAAATTATAATGTTACAAAATATGATAAACAAATTTTCTTTTCAACAAATTCTCAATGTATAAATTATCTGGTAATTCTCTCCAATAACATAGAAAAAGAGTTAACAGCTTTGCTTGGAGTTAAGTTTTCATTAATGTTATCTTGATTAGAGAGGGTTAAGAAGATTGAGGGTTAAGGCAGGGGCTGATTATTCATTTAGCTCATTGTGATAGTCAGTTTACTTTAAACTTTTGGTTCACAATACAAATCATATATTATTGCAAATAGGCATGATCATTTTTTAACAAATAGCTTTTACACATAGTTTACATTTAAACATACGTTTTCAGTTTTCACAAAGTAAGGTATGTGTTTTGATAACATTCAATAACAATTTTATTAAAAACCAATATTTTTTATCAGCTTTGCTTGCAGCATTTCTGTCTGTATCACATCAAAATTCAATGAGGTTGCTAATTACCCCTTTAGGTTCTAAATTTAATGTAAGGAAGGAGTTAATAAGTTTGTTAGAAGTTCTAAGTTTTTAGAAGTAAGGAAAAAAATTTTCCTCAGTAGCAGTTTTTTCCCTCTATGACTATTCAAATTGTTGTTTTACATGTTTTGATCTTGATATAAAATTACTCTTCCAAGATTATTGATTTAAAACTTCAAAATTTTCAACCAGGTACCTTGGAATATTCCTACATTTGCAAATACTAGTCTTATTTCAGGTCCCTTAGGATTA
>NW_025383432.1:0-4071 GCF_016433145.1 Gracilinanus agilis
CCTTCTTTCCTTCCTTCCTTCCTTCCTTCCTTCCTTCCTTCCTTCCTTCCTTCCTTCCTTCCTTCCTTCCTTCTTTCTTTTTGTTAATGGCACCGTTATATTTTTAGGTACCCAGATTTCCAAACTAAGATTTATCACTGATCTCTTTCTCTCTCTTGCTCCACACAACTTTAAAATTACCAAGTTGTTTTTTTTCAAAATAACTTAGAATGCCTCTCACATCTGTCCCTCTCCTCTCTTCTTGCTTTACAACCATTGAGATCAGATCCTTATCGGCCATAACACTAGATTTCTTGCTGATCTAACATAGAAGACAGTGATAGACAGAATCAGAAGGATTTAACTTCCACATTTTCATTTGGAAAAAAAGTGCTAATTGGAAATCTGATGTAAAAAATACCAAAGACATACTTAGACATCTCTCCCTTGAGCGGGGAACCAAACCTTTTCAATCACTTGCCCTCTGCTGTGGGTAAATCAAACACGATGTGTCCTTTTGCTGCTGAAAACTTCTGTTCTTCATCTCAAAAATCTTCCTGGGCTCCCTTCCAAATAAAGGATTACGGGGCCCTCATATGAACTCATATGCTCCTTGTAAAAATTCTGTAGATTGTTTGAATTTTTTTCCTGCAGCAAGACTATCCCATCATTTATTCATCTTTGACTTGTTGCCTGCTGTCTATTATATTTCGAGAGCAGACCAAAAAGTCCTAAAACATGTCAAGGCTGGAAACTTTCACCTTTCTTTTTATCAGTCATATTCACTCAAATGGGATTCTCTGATTTTTAAAAAATTATCTATAGTCATTATTTATAAATCTAGAGAATGAGGGGAGATAAAAAGACCTTGTAAAGAGGCAAAAATGGTCCAAGTGATCGAACTCTGTATCAATGTGGCCACTTTAATCACTAAAGAATGTCAACACTTAATCCTACAAATTTAACTTCAAGACTATTACTTTCATTTATTTTTAGATCTAACACTCCTGCTGATTTGAATATATAGCTTAAAATCCAACCAGCATGTAAATATAATTAAAAGTAGGGTCCTTCTCAGATTGTCTGGTAATAGCATAAACTCCTTGGAAATTGAAATACAAAGTCATTTACGTGAAGTTTGCCAGAAAAAACCACACTGTTCCCCAATCCCTTTTTTGTCTGATGCCATGTAGCTCTCACAGATAGCCTCTTTATGGATTATTAGTAATGGACCTAGAAAAATACTTTTATAGAAATTTCCAAGGAGTGAAAAATACTAACTATAGCTCATGATAAATAAGAGAATGTAAATTGCACTAGCACATTTCTTGGTTCCTATAGTGAACACCAGTGAAAATGGATACTGCAATATATGTAAACAATTTATCATGCTGTGTTATCCCCAGACAATTTTGATTTCTATTTTATTTTGTCTGTCTCATCCCACACACTGCAATCTTAAACTATAACCAGTACAGTTAGCAGGTAGCTATGTCAGCTCTTCAAAAGAACCAAATCAAACCAAGATAAAACAAAAACCTTTACAGATTCTTCTTTGAGTGACTACCCATTCCAGTTATTTGGAAATAAACATATTTTAGTTGATTCACTCAACATTAAAAAGTCAAACAAAAGACTTCCTTTCTAGCTAGTTTAGCTTTTCTATATTTTTTTCACCCTGAATCAAGACTACCTATACTCATTTGTACTTTTTGGAAAATGATACTATAATTTCATGGAAACAAGTGTTTCTAGATGAAGAAAATCTCAGTCTTTTATTTTTAGAGTTTTTATATGCCACAATTGATAAATAAACTGAATTATTGTTTTTGGGAGAGGGCAATCAAGTCATCAAATAGTAACCAATCCACAAAAAAATCTCTAAGAACAAGCTCTAAGAAACTGAGGAAGATCCAAAAGCATTTCCATCACCATGTCAGCAGAGATATATCTGTGGTCTTGCTATGCCAGGCCTATTTTGGGCCAAGAAGAAGTCCTTTTCCACAGGAATTCTTAAACTTTTTTTACATCATAGAATATCTAATAGATGGGAGAAGTCTATTAACACATTTCAGAATATATATATATATTCAATATTTCCTTAATTGTTTGCATATGCACATGTAAACAATTAAGGAAATATTGAATAGTAGTTGGAGATTTATGAAAATAAATATTTAAATTTTTCCCCCTTACCTAATTTTAAGATGGGCTCTCTCTACAAATTCTTGACATCAGAATCATGAAAATAACATTTGTTATATGACATATTTATGTAGTTTAAGGGAGTAGACTTGGTCTGACTATAAATAACCAGAATTCACAAAGGGCATTGTTTGCTTAATTTAGCAAAACTACTCTCTTAAACATGAGAAAAGTTTATGAGTATTGAGGAGGTCCAGGGATGGGCTGGCAAATGTTAACAGCTAGCTATCTAGAATGAAAGAAAAAAAGAACACATGCCAGCCATATTTTCTTTGTCATTTTCTTAAGTCTAGACTAATGATTCCCAAAGTGGGTGCTACTGCCCCTCTGGTGGTTGCTGCAGTGATCCAGGGAGGAGGTGATGGCCACAGGTGCATTTATCTTTACTATTAATGGGTATTAAAATTTAAAAAAAAATAATTTCCAGGGGGCTAAGTAATATTATTTTTCTGGAAAGGGGGTGGTAGGCCAAAAAACTTTGGGAACCACTGGTCTAGACAATCAACAAAACAATAAATTAAATTTCATTTTTTAGATTTACCAATTTCCTATGTTTAAGTACTCATGAAAAAAAAATTAGCAATTGGTTCTCTCAAGTCCATTAGAAATGGCTATATCACACCCTGGATGGATGCCATAACTATAAGACTTAAAAGGTGAGTTTGAAGGTAGTCATTAAGCTGAAATAAAATCTTATTTCTACAATATCCTATGGACATATAATCATAGTTGTGTCATTTTCTTCAGGCAAATGCTTTTCTTAAAATAACCATAATGACTATCATTTACAGTGTTTTAAAATTTGCAAAAAAATTTACAAATATTATTCTATTTTTTCTTCCCACAACCCTGGGAGGTGGTACTATTTTCCTATATAATAGTTAACAGTTAACATTTAGATATCACTTAATAAATGCCAGGTGCTGTTCTAAGCATTTACAATTATCATTTGCTCATCATTATTACCCTGGGAGGTAGGTGCTCTTATTATCCACATTTTTCAGATGAGGGAACTGAAGCAAACAGGTGTTAATTTACTTGTCCTTGATCACAGAGCTAGATTTTAAGATTATATTGATTCTAGGCTAGCACACTAACCACTGTACAATATAGCCAAAATAGAATCATAATTTAAATTCTTTTTGTTACTAATTCTTTGAAGTCTCTTACTGAGAAAAAGTAGTAAAAAATCACCTAAAATTTAAAATATTGCCTCAGATAAGTTATAACATTAATTCAAATAGAGTTCATTTGTTCCCAAAATTTCATAACATCACAACAGTTATGTAGGTTTTGGCATTAAAATATATTTATTTGTTAATAAAGACAAAAAATATAGACAGTTTCAGAAAGAAGTTTTTTCTTCCTTTTGTTTTCCCCCAAAATTCTCATTTTAGGAAAATAATCTAAAGAAAGGACTCAGGAAAAAAAGAAAGAGAGATGAACCTGTCACTGAACACTGATAATTGGTATAAATTCATTCATTGGGAGAAATAGTGGTGTGCTTGCTCAAGTTTGAAATATTTATGAGAATGAAAGAAGATGCTAACTGGATAGTCAGATTCCAACTAATTTGTAGAATTCAAACTGAATCTTATAAGTAAGCATCAGAGAGGATTCAACAATACCTCTTCTCTCTTTCCTTGCCCTCACATTTCCTAAGTCCTTTAAAACGGTCTTTAGATTCTGTTCATACATTCGAATTACATTAAAAAAAGCTGCTTTTTTAGTGAAACATTGAATATTCTTTTAAATGTGGTAATTTTTTTTATCCTGAAAACCATTTAGAAAGAAAGACATACATGGCCTAAAGCTGTTAATTGGTTTTACAAAAATACATACATACATTTATGTGTATATATATGTATATATATATGTATATATATA
>NW_025383433.1:0-8646 GCF_016433145.1 Gracilinanus agilis
AGAATAGCAAGCTAAATAGAGCAGCAAGGAAAGTAATATATATATTACTTTCCTTGCTGCTCTATTTAGCTTGCTATTCTGTGGCCACCATTAGAGCCCCTTAGCCACACTCCCAGGGAAGTCCAGCTAGCAACAAACATGGAAGAGAAGAGAGTGAAATCCACTGTTGCCTCAGTTTATCAAACTTTTTCTCTGCCCATTAACTCTCACACATCACGTTTCAGGAGCCATCTATGGTTTTCTGTTTTGCCTGGGCCACCCAGGTGGAGCAGTCCAGGGAGCAATGCAGGGGGCATCACTGTGCCCCCCGTCTTGTGATTTCTTGACTCTATTGCTGCCTTTTTTCTGGCTGCCATTCTATCTTTGTGACCCAATCCAATCAATGATTTCCTTCACATAATTCTAGCCTCTGGGTCAGGTTAGGCTCATACCAGGTATGCAGGTAGCTGTGAGACCCCAGAAAGGGGGAAGGGTAAATTTCCTTTGCACAGTTCTTTACACACCTTCTTCTTCTTTGTGTTCTCCTATTCATCAATATCTTTCCTAGAATGTGACTCCAAGAATTGGATGTAATGGGTAAGGACTGACAAGAACAAGAGAGTAATGGGGTTATGGCCCCCACCCCAAGTCTTCAAAACAAAGCCTCTCTTTTTTTATTAATATTTTTTAGAAACATTTTCCATGGTTACATGATTCTTATTTTTACTTTTCCCTTCATCCCCCTTCACCCACCCCCATATCCAACGCGCATTTCCACTGGTTTTAACATGTGTGATCAATAAAGACTTATTTACATATTATTGATAGTTACATTGGTGCGGTCATTTAGTGTCTACATCCCCAACCATGCCTGCATCAACCCATGTGTTCAAGCAGTTGTTTTTCTTCTGTGTTTCCACTCCTGTAGTTCTTCCTCTGAATGTGGGTAGTGTTCTTTTCCATAAATCCTTCAGAATTGTCCTGGGTCATTGCACTGCTGCTAGTACAGAAGTCCATTACATTAGATTTTACCACAGTGTATCAGTCTCTGTGTACAATGTTCTTCTGGCTCTGCTCCTTTCAGTCTGCATCAATTCCTGGAGGTCTTTCCAGTTCACATGGAATTCCTCCAGTTTATTATTCCTTTGAGCACAATAGCATTCCATCACCAACAGATACCACAATTTGTTTAGCCATTCCCCAAATGAAGGGCATCCCTTCGTTTTCCAGTTTTTTGCCACCACAAAAAGCGCAGCTATAAATATTTTCGTACAAGTCTGTTTATCTATGATCTCTTTGGGGTACAAATCCAGCAATGCTATGGCTGGATCGAAGGGCAGGCAGTCTTTTATCCTTCTTTGGGCATAGCAAAACAAAGCCTCTTTTAATCTAGCCTAAGATGGCCTTTTTTTATTTTTTGGCTGCTATATACCACTAAGGGATTATTTAGTTCCCATTATTGTTTAACAGACCATCAGTGATGGAACAAGGAGGCTAAAAATCCTCCCACAGCACCTTAAACTATAAATAATTTCCCAATTATGTTAAAATATTTTTTTCTTCTGCAGCAATAAGCATGTGCATGTTTGAAGCATTATAGGTTGGTTTCTGTAGCATTTTGGAGCTTTGAGGAACAAAAGTTCTCATTGTAGTTATTGTAAGCACTAGTGAATAAATCTAAAAGAACATAATGAGTAGTATATTAAGTTACTCTGGGGGTTCACAATACTTTTTTGCTATTCTTGTTGTTGCTATTATTCTGTTTGGAACAGAATAAAAAATACTGGGAATGACTCCAATGTTTTTATTTTAATAGATGAGAGATTAGTCCTTGAGAAGCCTTGAGACTTGCCCAAGATCATGTAGCTAATTACTGGTAGCAGCAGCACTAGAACTTGTATATCCTGACTCTCTTAAAAAAAAAAGTGGAGCAGCTAGGTAGCACAATGAATAGAGTGCCAGACCTGGAGTCATGGATACTTGGATTCAAATCTAGCCTCAGATATTTCCTAGCTGTGTGACCCTGGGCAAGTCACTCAATCAAAATTGCCTAACCCTTTCCCATTCTTCTGTTTTAGAGTTTTTACTAAGGCAGAAGATAAGTTTTTTAAAAACATTTATTAATATTTGTTTTTAACATGGTTACATGATTCATGCTCCTACCTTCCCCTTCACCCCCCGCAATCCCCCCACCCAGGGCTGAAGCACATTTCCACTGGTCTTAACATGTGTCATTGATCAAGACCTATTTCCAAATTGTTGGTAGTTGCATTGGTGTGGTAGTTTCCAGTCTACATCCCCAATCATGTCCGCCTCAACCCATGTGTTCAAGCAGTTGTTTTTTTTATATGTTTCCTCTCCTACATTCCTTCCTCTGAATGTGGGTAGTGTTCTTTACTATAAATCTCTCAGAAGTGTCGTGTGTCATTGCATTGCTGCGAGTACAGAAGTCCATTACATTCGATTTTACCAAAGTATCTCAGTCTCTGTGTACAGTGTTCTTCTGGCTCTGCTCCTTTCTCTCTGCAACAACTCCTGGAGGTCTTTCCAGTTCACCTGGAATTCCTCCAGTTTATTATTCCTTTGAGTGCAATAGGATTCCATCACCAGCATATACCACAATTTGTTCAGCCATTCCCCAATTGAAGGACATACCCTTCTTTTCCAGTTCTTTGCCCCCACAAAAAGCACAGCTATAAATATTTTTGTACAAGTCTGTTTATTTATGATCTCTTTGGGGTACAAACCCAACAATGGTATGACTGGATCAAAGGGCAGGCATTTTTTTATAGCCCTTTGAGAATAGTTCCAAATTGCCAGCCAGAATGGTTGGATCAGTTCACAAGTCCACCAGCAATGCATTAATGTCCCAATTTTGCCACATCTCTTCCAGCATTCATTGCTCTCCCCTTCTTTCATTTTAGCCAATCTGCTAGGTGTGAGGTGATACCTCAGAGTTGTTTTGATTTGCATTTCTCTAATTATTAGAGATTTAGAACACTTTCTCATGTGCTTATTGATACTCTTGATTTCTTTACCTGAAAATTGCCTATTCATGTCTCTTGCCCATTTATCAATTGGGGAATGGCTTGATTTTTTATACAATTGCCTTAACTCCTTGTATATTTGAGTAATTAGACCCCTATCAGAGTTTTTCGTTATAAAGATTTTTTCCCAATTTGTTGTTTCCCTTCTGATTTTGACTACATTGTTTTTGTTTGTTCAAAAGCTTTTTAGTTTAATATAATCAAAACCATTTAATTTACATTTTGTAATTTTCTCTAACTCTTGCTTGGTTTTAAAATCTTTCCTTTCCCATAGATCTGACAAGTATACTATTCTGTGTTCACTTAACTTATTTATAGTTTCCCTCTATATATTCAAGTCATTCACACATTCTGAATTTATCTTGGTGTAGGGTGTAAGATGATGATCTAGACCTAATCTCTCCCATATTGTTTTGCAAATTTCCCAGCAGATTTTGTCAAATAGTGGATTCATGTCCCAAAAGTTGGGCTCTTTGGGTTTATCATACACTGTCTTGCTGATGTCATTAACCCCAAGTCGAATCCACTGATCCTCCCTTCTGTCTCTTAGCCAGTTCCATATTGTTTTGATGACTGCTGCTTTATAGGATAGTTTAATATCTGGTACTGCTAGGCCCCCTTCCTTCACATTTTTTTCATTATTTCCCTTGATATTCTTGATCTTTTGTTATTCCAAATGAAATTTGTTATAGTTTTTTTCTAATTCAGTAAAGAAGTTTTTTGGTAGTTTGATAGGTATGGCGCTAAATAGGTAAATTAATTTGGGTAGAATGGTCATTTTTATTATGTTAGCTCATCCTACACATGAGCAATCAATGGCTTTCCAATTGTTTAGATCCAGTTTTATTTGTTTGGAAAGTATTTTGTAGTTGTTTTCATATAATTGCTGTGTTTGTTTTGGTAGATTGATTCCCAAGTATTTTATATTGTCTAGGGTGATTTTAAATGGTGTTTCTCTTTCTACCTCTTGCTGCTCTAATGTGTTGGAAATGTATAGAAATGCTGATGATTTATGTGCATTTATTTTGTATCCTGCAACTTTGCTAAAGTTGTTGATTAATTCTACAAGCTTATTAGTTGATTCTCTAGGATTTTTTAAGTATACCATCATATCATCTGCAAAGAGTGATAGCTTAGTCTCCTCCTTGCCTATTTTGATACCTTCAATTTCTTTTTCTTCTCTAATTGTTACTGCTAGAGTTTCTAGTACTATGTTGAATAATAGAGGTGATAATGGGCATCCTTGTTTTACTCCTGATCTTATTGGGAAGGCTTCTAATTTATCCCCATTGCATATGATGTTTGTTGATGGCTTTAGGTATATACTGTTTGTTATTTTTATGAAAGGTCCTTCTATTCCTATACTTTTCAGTGTTTTCAATAGGAATGGATGCTGTATTTTCTCAAAGGCTTTTTCAGCATCTATTGAGAAAATCATGTGATTTTTGTTTGTTAGACTGTTGATATGGTCAATTATGTGAATGGTTTTCCTAATGTTGAACCAACCTTGCATTCCTGGTATAAATACCACCTGATCATGGTGGATGATCTTTTTAATTACTTGCTGGAGTCTCTTTGCTAGTATTCTAATTTAAGACTTTTGCATCTGTGTTCATTAGGGAGATTGGTCTGCAGTTTTCTTTCTCTGTTTTTGATCTCCCTGCCTTTGGAATCAGTACTATATTTGTGTCATAAAAGGAATTTGGTAGGACTCCTTCTTTGCTTATTATATCAAATAATTTGTATAGTATTGGGATTAGTTGCTCTTTGAATGTCTGATAGAATTCACTTGTGAATCCATCAGGCCCTGGCGATTTTGTCTTGGGGAATTCTTTAATGGCTTGTTCAATTTCTTTTTCTGATATGGGATTGTTTAGGTATTCTATTTCTTCTGCTGTTAATCTAGGCAATTTGTATTTTTATAAATATTCATCCATATCTCCTAGATTGCTATATTTATTGTCATATAATTGGGCAAAATAGTTTTTAATGATTATCTTAATTTCCTCTTCATTAGAGGAGAGGTCTCCCTTTTCATCTTTGATACTGTCAATTTGGTTTTCTTCTTTCCTTTTTTTATTAGATTGACCAGTACTTTGTCTATTTTATCTGTTTTTTCAAAATACCAGCTTCTAGTCTTATTTATTAATTCAATAGTTCTTTTACTTTCGATTTTATTAATTTCTCCCTTGATTTTTAGTATTTCTAATTTAGTTTCCATCTGGGGATTTTTAATTTGCTCACTTTCTAATTTTTTGAATTGCATGCCCAATTCATTAATCTCAGCCCTCCTTAATTTGTTAATATATGCACTCAAGGATATAAATGTCCCCCCGAGTACTGCCTTGGCTGCATCCCACAGAGTTTGGTAGGATGTCTCATCATTGTCATTCTCTTCAATGAAATTGTTGATTGGTTCTATGATTTCTTCTTTGACTAATTGGTTTTGGAGAATCATAATATTTAATTTCCAATTAGTTTTTGATTTGCCTGTCCAGGTGCCCTTACTAATTATTATTTTATTACATTATGATCTGAGAAGTTTATTATTTTTGCTCTTTTGCATTTTTTTTTGCATTTTGCATTTTTTTGCAATGATTCTATGCCCTATTACATGGTCAGTCTTTGTGAATGTACCATGTGCAGCTGAAAAGAAGGTGTATTCCTTTTTGTCCCTATTTATTTTTCTCCACATATCAATTAAATCTAATTTTTCTAGGACTTCATTCACCTCTCTTACCTCTTTCTTATTTATTTTTCAGTTTGATTTATCTAGATCTGAAAGAGGAATATTTAGATCTCCCACTATTATGGTTTTACTATTTATTTCCTTCTTGAGCTCTGCCAGTTTCTCTTTTATGAATTTGGATGCTATGCCACTTGGTGCATGCATATTGAGCAATGCTATTTCCTTGTTGTTTATACTGCCTTTAATCAGGATGTAATGACCTTCCCTGTCTTTTTTAATCATATCTATTTTTACTTTGGCTTTGTCAGAAATCATAATAGCCACTCCTGCCTTCTTTTTCTCATTTGACGCCCAAAAGATTTTGCTCAAGCCCTTAACCTTAAACTTGTGTATGTCCACCAGCCTCATATGTGTTTCTTGTAGACAACATATGGTAGGATTTTGGTTTCTTGTAGACAACATATGGTAGGATTTTGGTTTCTAATCCACTCTGCTATTTCCTTCTGGTTTATGAGAGATTTTATCCCATTCACATTCAGAGTGCATTTGCTGACATTTTCGTATCCTCCCCTATTCCTACCTCTTCTTCTTACACTAATTCCTTTTAAACAAGTGGTTTTCTTTAAGCCAGTATCCCTTATCCACTCCCTTGATTAACTTCCCTTTCTAACCCCTCCCTTATTATTCCCCTCTTTTTATTTTTAAAGGCCTAATCAATTCCCTCTCCCTTCTTCTCCCCTCCCTTTTTTGACCTCCCCACTCCCCTGTTCCCCTTGGTTTATCCCTTCTGACTTTCTCAGTAGGGTTAAATAGAGTTTTTTATACCAATGGATAATATAGCTACTCTTCCCTCTCCGTGTTGATTATACTGAGAGTAAGGTTTAAATATTACCTCTTAATGCTCTCTTCCTCTCCTTCTTATAATAGTATTTGCCCCCTCCCCTTCCCATGTCCTTGTTGTGTGTAATAGAATATCCTATTTTTCTTATTCTCTCAAGTTTCTCTTGGCGTCCCTTACTATTCACCCCTCTCTTTCCCACCCACCCATATCATCTTAGACCGTTTAGTATTCTACCCTCTCCCTATGAATTATTCTTCTGATTACTTTAACAGTGAATACTATAATAGTGAATAGAGTTCACTACAGAGAATTATACATAGCATTTCTCCACATAGGAATACAGATAATTAGATCTTATTGGGGCCCTTAAAAAGGCAAATTTAAACATTATGAGTTTTCTTTCTTTCCCCTCTCTTTCTTATTTACTTTTTCATGTTTCTCTCGATTTTTGTGGTTGGATTTCAAACTTTCCATTTAGTCCTGGTCTTTTCTGTGCAAATACTTGGAAATCTTCAATTTTGTTGAATGTCTAAACTTTCCCCTGGAAGTATATAGTCAATTTTGATGGGTAGTTGATCCGTGGTTGTAGGCCCAGTTCTCTTGCCTTTCTGAATATCATATTCCAAGCCTTGCCATCTTTTAGGGTGGAGGCTGCCAGATCCTGTGTGATCCTGATTGGTGCTCCTTGATATTTAAATTGTCTCTTTCTGGCTTCTTGTAAGATTTTTTCTTTTACTTGTAAGCTCTTGAATTTGACTATTATATTCCTGGGCGTTGTCTTTTCTGGGTCTAGTGTAGAGGATGATCTATATATCCTTTCAATGTCTATATTCGTTGTAGAACTTCAGGGCAATTTTGCTGAATAATTTCTTTTAGTATGGAGTCCAAATTTCTATTAATTTCTGCTTTTTCAAGGAGACTAATGATTCTCAAATTGTCTCTTCTAGACCGGTTTTCTTTGTCTGTCACTTTCTCATTGAGATATTTCATGTTTCCTTCTATTTTTTCAGTTGTTTGCCTTTGTTTTATTTGTTCTTGCTGTCTTGAGAGAACATTAGCTTCTAATTGGTCAATTCTAGCCTTTAGGGACTGGTTTTCGTTTTCAATCTGGTCATTTCTGGTGTTCAATTTGCTTATCAGTTCATTTGATTTCTGAGCCTCACTTTCTAATTGCAAAATTCTGCCTTTTAAACTGTTATTTTCTTGCATGATTTCCTTTTGAGCTATTTCCTATTTCTCTAGCCAAATCTTTTCCAACTTTCTCATCATCTCAGATTTGAACTCTTCAAGAGCTTGTGACCAGTTTTCATTATTTTGGGAGGGTCTGGATGTGATTGCTTGTTTGTTCTCCTCTTCTGTTTGCTTTGTTGTCTGGATTTTCTCTGTGTAAAAGTTGTCGAGTGTTAAAGATTTCTTCTTCTTCTTGTTAATCTTTCTCTTCTGGGCTTTCTGATTCTGGGTTGCCATTTTAAGCCCAGCCCCTTCTCAGCTTTATCCTCACGCTCAGGGTCTGTCTGCACTCTTTAGGCTCCTGAGGTCTGAGTTCTGGTTTTTTCCATGGTCAAGCCCCCCTGGTGGACCCCCTTGCTTGATCCTTTGCCAGAGGTTCCTTTACAAGTCTCAGGGCGCTGCTTCCATAGTTGTATACCTGTCTGCACTGGTTCCCCACTCAGGGTTTCAGAGACTTCGGTCACGCCTGTCCACCTCCACCCGGAGCCTGCACTCAGTCTTTGCGCTCAAAGTCCGTGTGCATTCTTTAGCCTTTTGGGATTCTAAGTCTTGCTGGTCTCAGGAGCAGGCCCTTGAGCTGCCAATGACTCAATGGGTGCCCCAAACTTGCTCTATTTCTTTTGAGCTGGCTTTGGTGTTGTAGGTCGTGTGTGTGTAGTGGGGGTGGTTGCTTAGCCCACGATTTAGTGAGAGCTGTTTCATCACTTTATGGCATGGAAATGCCCCGATTCCACATACCTTCCATGCTGCACCCTGTTGTGGGGTCCCTCCGTTCGTCTGGATTTGTTTTTATGTCCCCTTGAGGAGTCCTGTATGTTTCGGTTAGGAGAGGTTAAGCACTGCTTTTTACTCTGCCGCCA
>NW_025383434.1:0-6793 GCF_016433145.1 Gracilinanus agilis
TGACCCATGCGTTCAAGCAGTTGTTTTTCTTATATGTTTCCTCTCCTGCAGTCCTTCCTCTGAGTGTGGGCAGCATCTTTACCATAAATCCCTCAGAATTCTCCTGGGTCATTGTATTGCTGCTGGTACAGAAGTCCATTACATTCGATTTTACCACAATATATCAGTCTCTGTGTATAGAGTTCTTCTGGCTCTGCTCCTTTCGCTCTGCATCAGATCCCGGAGGTCTCTCCAGTTCGTCTGGAACTTCTCCAGTTTATTATTCCTTTTAGCACAATAGTATTCCATCACCCGCATATACCACAGTTTGTAAAACAACCAGTTTTGACCTTAAAAAGACTGTTCTCTTACTATGCACTAAAGTTGGAAGAGAGGTGCTATTATGGCCTGCTGCTCAGCTATCTTTTAACTTTAAACAACTTTTTTTGGTACTCTAAATCAAAGCACCTCTTGCTGTCCAAAATATGCTCAGATAAAAATCTTAAATAGTTGTCTATTCTTTATCCTGTGTTTTCTTCTTACTGTTTTTTTTTGAGATTATCCCTTTCACATTTCTAGCTTTACACTACTGTTTATTATTTTTTTAAAAATTTAAATCTTTACCTTTTGTCTTAGAATAAATACTTCATATTGGTTTGGAGGAAGAAGAACAGTAAGGGCTATGCAATGGAGGTTAAGTTACTTGCATAGTGTCCTACAGCTAGAAAGTGTCTGAGGCCATATTCTACCCTCCGGTTTAACGAAAAAATGGAGAGTGTATTTCTTTAGAGTTGAAGACTGATTCTTTATATAATTGGCAATTCAAGAAAAAAAAAAGCTTTAGTCCACACATAAAGCCAGCATTCTTGGCAGGTGTGGGCAGAATGGTTAGAGCACTGAGCCTTAAGTCAGGAAGACATCCTCCCAAGTTTAAATCTGGCCTCAGACACATACTAGCTGTGTGGCCCTGGGCAAGTCACTTTACCTTGTTTGCCTCAGTTCTTCATCTGTAAAATCAGCTGGAGAAAAAAATGGAGAACTATTCCAGTGTCTTTGCCAAGAAAACCCCAAAAGGGGTCATGAAAAGAGAGATACAACTGAAAAACAACTAAACAACAAAGTCAGCATAGGAGCAGCAGTTGGTTTGTTTGCCCATTCAATAGGAAGAGAGAGAAATTTTTTTTCAAGTTTGAAAGCAGAGAATGAAGTCCATGAAGTGAAACATAAGGCTACCAGTCTGTGAGTCTCTTGCAAATATACACAAAGAAACCACAGAGAGATTTATGTTGTTAGTGAGATCATTAAAAAACCAAGTGGGAGGCTTGACAATATTGTGGATCATGAGAGAAGTTGAGGAGAGTTTTCATTTGGGGATTGAAAATAAGAGAAATAAAAATTTACAGGAGAGGCAGATTGAGTTAATGTTGGGCCAGGAGTAAGGAAAACCTGGGTTCAAAACCTGCCCCTAATATTATCAGCAGAGGAATTAGCTGTGTGATTTATTGACCAGATTTAAGTCACTCGTCCTCTATATTTCTCAGGAAACTTTTTAAGACATCTGAGAGAACATCTGACCTTTACTGAATACGATTAAATAAAGTATTTATTAATTACTTACCAACTAGTCAGTCAAAGAACATTTACTAAAGCCCCTACTATGTGCCAGGCACTGAGCCAAGTGCCAGGAACACAAACAGAAAAGTCAGGGACAGCTTGTGATGTCAAGAATCTCATGTTCTAATGAGGGAGACAACCCATATGGAAGGTTTCAGCTGCAATTCAGATGGAAAGGTCCCATGGTCCTTAGCGTGCAGTGATAAAACAAATGGTAATGCCTCTTCTTTAATATCATTTCCACTGAAAAAAATCATAACAGTTTTCGATGTTGAATTATTTGACTTTGGTAAGAACAGTTTTCTCTTCTTGGGCCCTTGATAGCTGTGGCACCAGGTGGAGACATTGCCAGGCTGTATCACCCCAAGGGTTGTTTCCCAGGATGGTGGCTGTGGGCACTGAGGGTGGAAGTATTGCTCTTCCCAAGGTTCTGGGGTTCAAGGTCCTGAGTATAAGATTCTTACACTCAGGCTTCTTTCTTTACACTGAAGACATTATAAATTCTTCAAGTTAAATTTATAGGATCCAAACTAATTGAAAGGAAATATCAGGAGAGGAAACCACTGATGACAGCATTATTCTACAATGTTTCTTTTAGGAGGAGATACTTATTGAATAAAGAATGGAGAAATGAATGATACACACTGAAAAATCTCTCTAGGTGACAATTCCACATAAACATGCCTGAAGAACAGAGGAAGCATTCCGATTTGTTCACACAATATCAAAATGAGAATTCTCCCTCAGTATCCATCAGAATAGATCAACCCTTTATCACAAATCATAAACAGTCTTCTATTGCCTCCCACCCACAAACTCAGTATATACAGTTGGAAAGATGGAATTTGAATCTAGTTTTTCTCCTTGTAATTATAAAGCATGCTTACTCTTTCACTGGGAATTGTTGGGTTAACAGAATTCACCAAATACGTGTCATCTGCTGATGCTACCTTGCCTTCGCAGAAAGCAAATGGTGGTGGAGCAAGATTGGCATGTGGGATCTTTTGTATAATCTCTTCTCTGTTAAGACACTACCCTTTATGTTGAAGTTTGAAAGACATGGGAGAGAAGGGAAAGCCCAACAAGACTATAGAGCCTCTGTCAGCTTGACTAATGATCTTCCCCTGGCATATTCTTGGTTGTAAAAACCTTGATTTGAAGCTCCTATCTTATTCTTTGATATTTCAGATCAAGGTCATTACATTATATTGCTATTACGTTACATTCCAAAATGGCAGCATCTCATCAACACTTGGGGTCTAATTCCCATAATTCATTTGTGACTAACTTCAGAATTGAGGAGACATTTGCTTATCAAGACTATGATGTTCTTTTGCCCAAAGTGAAGGCTAGAGTTGGAATGAGACTTTGGAAGCATCCCTGATTCTTTGATATGTGTATATGCTGGGGAAGAGGATTTTGTTGTTGTTGTTGTTGTTGCTTGTTTTTGCCTTTGTCCTTCTAGGGCATCATAAATTACACAATGATTTGCATGCAAATGGGGCTTCATAAATGCTTAATGAATTGAATTCTCTCTAAATGTAAACTTCCCAAAATTAAAAGTCTTGTTTCTTTCCCCTCTATCCTTTCATAGCTACTGTTACTAATGATAAACTAGGATTTACCTAGCATATTAAAGTTTTGAGGACTGTCACATATTTCATCCCATGTAATCCTCTCAACAAACTTCTAAGGCAATTTATACCCATTTTATAGATGAGGAAACTGAAGTGGAGAGAAGTTGGTCATATCTGACCTCAGGTCTTCCTGATTTTAGATCTAATGCTCTATCCATGGCATCACCTAGCCACAATAGCTAACAAAAGTTTGCAAGGTATTTTACAGATAATATCTTATTTGGTCCTCATGATAGTCCTAAAAGGTAGATGCTATTATTATTACTATATAGATGGGAAAGCTGAGGCTCTAAGCAGTTAAATGATTGGCCCATAGTCCTATAACTATAAAGGTCTGAGGTAGGATCTGAACTCAGGTCTTTTTGAGTCCTGGTCAAGGGCTCTATCCTAGGTATCTCTAGTTTACTAAGTGAAAGACTATAGGGCAAAGAAAACTAAGGTTAATTGATTTCTAGGTCATTCTAAGAGACAACTAAGAGGTACCATAGATAAAGAACTAGACTTAGAATTAGGTAGACCTGAATTCAAATCTGACCTCAAAGTCACTTAACCCCTATGTGCCTCAGTTCCTCATTTGTAAAATAGAGGCACAATAGAGAAGGAAATGGCAAATCACTCTAGATTCTTTGCCAAGAAAACCTGTTGGACAAAAGTCCACAGGGTGATGTCAAGGGAGACATGACTGAATGACTGAACAAAAGCAACAAAGCTCATTCTAACCAGCACACCTTGGTCCCCTACTTAGCTTCTTCCCTGCCATGCCCTCTGCCTACCTTCCATGGAAACTGACCACTCTTCTCAGGGCAGATAGAGCTTAGCTGAGTTGTCTATACACTTTATTTCCATTTCTACCAGCAGCCAATTCTTCAAGGAAAAGAAAAGCAGCCTCTCCCAATAATATGATGGGAGCAGATGGAAGTAGGAGAGTGAAAGAAATAGTATAAAATGGCTGCTCTCTCTCTCTCTCTCCCACACTCAGACTGGTATAATTTAGAATTATGCCCAAGCATATTAAAACAAAAAGTTTAACCTTGCAATGCAGGAGAATGCTCAACAAAGAGTAACTAATTATTTGCATTTCCCAAATAGCTACCAGAAGCCTGATTCAATAATTAGCTCCTTTCAGGTCTAGGGAGACACTTGCTGAGATAGTATCCTGGAAAAAATGTATCATGTCATCATATAAACTTGAAGCATTGACAGGAATCACACCTGGCACTACAGTCTTGTACAGGTGCAGGGCCCTTCAGACACTTGGGCAGAGATTCTTTCCTTTTGAGCAGTCATGGGGCTCAAATTTGGAGGAAAAAAACCATTCTTTCCTTGTATGCTTGCACAATACTAATTTTTCAGTCTTTGCATCAGTATCTATCCATCTATTCATCTCTATCTATTCATTATCTGTCATCTATTTGTCATCTCTATATATATAATCTCTATTAGTCATCTATTATTTATAGCTCCCTATTATCTGTCATCTATATCTGTCATATATCACTATATCTACATCTATTAATCATCTATCATTTATATATATATATGCACACATATATATATATAAAAGCTATTATCTATCAACTACAACTGTCTATTGACGTACACTAAGATTCATGGTGTGTGGAAAAAAGGGAGAAATCAGACCATTTCTCTTTCACCTCCTTCACTTCCTCCCCGTCTCCTCCAGTATCTACATCTACATTATCTATTTTCTGCTATGAATTTTTAGTTACATTTCAGCTTCTATGGATAACTCAAATTCTTCTTTGTGGCCTCTTCCCACCAATGGTCAGTATGTAGTGTTGTTCATCCTTCATTTTGAAGAGGATCAATGATACCATGAAATGATGTCTTGACTTGTGCATGAATTAGATTTCAGTGGAGCAGATTTGCACATCATCAGCTTCACTCTCTCTTCTAGAGTCACTGGAGTCTAGTAGCACTACAAAAATCAGGGCAATTGGCAATGACTTGGAATGTAATGGATGACTGTAGCATCTTTGATGTCTGACTAAGTTCTAAGGGTCTCATAGCACCTGTTTCAGCTACCTTCATGGCCATTGGAACAAATTGTCCTCATCTTCCAGCTCCAGCAGGGGAAGTCTTCACATGCTTGGGGTAGACATCCCATCAGCAATGGGTCTGAGACTTGTTGGTTACCTTCAACCTGTCTGCCAAAATGGTTTTACTGGGATGTGGCTGTTGCACATACTGCAGCTTCTTGGAGCCATAGGTGAGAGTTGGTGAGAGGTGGCCAACAAAGGTAGAAGAGAAGCCCTGAAAAGGGCTCAGCAAGCCCTCCCACCAGAGGCTCCAGTCCTCCCAATCCATATACAATATGGTATGTGTGTAAGCAAGACAAAGTCATGAAACATGAACCTGAGCAATATAATGATGATAGACATCTAGGTAGTACATTAAAGTTTACAAAGTGATTCACATATATCATCGCATTTAAGTTTCAAAACAACTTTGTGAGATGGATGGTCTAAGATTATTATGAACATCATGTAATTCACAGACTCATAGATTGAGAGAAAGAAGGCACCTCGTAGGTCATGCTCTCCAATATTCTCTTATTTTAGGGTTAAAGAAATTGATAGCTGTGTGACCCTGGGTAAGTCCTTTAACCCCCATTGCCTAGTCCTTACCACTCTTCTGCCTTAGATCCAATACATGGTCTTGATTCTAAGATAGAAGGTAAGAATTAAAAAAAAAGTTGAGCTGAAGAAAGGTTAAGTGACTTGTACAAAGTCATGTAAAATCTAATTGTGGTACCAAAACTCCTGGAAGAACATCACTTTAAACATTTCAAGGTTTTGTGTTTTTGAAATGATTTTGAGATTATCTGCTACTGTGGGAGATCTGGGTCATTGCTCTCTTTCATGATTGTGACATTATAGCTGAAAGGTGACCAAAAAAAAAAGAAAGAAATAAAATTCTTGGATAAATTGCTCTTCTCTCTACTCCAAGCTCAGGCACTAGCTTAGTTTGTGACCAAGGGAAAAGTTCTGAGCTCCATTCTCTTCAACACACATATATTGTATATTTGGGAACATGATGTCTGAGAAAAATCAAAGTCTAAATATTTAAACCATGTATACCTTGACATGCTAAAAATAAATCTGCTTTTAATAAATAGTACAAGAAAAAATCGGGAAGAAAAAAATGTCTTCCTCTGATTTGGAGAAGCATTTTTCTGTATAAACAGGAAGTATTTTAAGATGTAAAGCCTGAAATAATTGAAATCAGAAATATCATTTTATGCATGCATACACATATATTTCATACATTTGCTGGTCCTCTGATCATGATGATAAAAATACTGGCTCTTGAATTTTAAAATTGTGTCTAAAATGCCTTCTAGATTTTACAAATGTATGTTTTGCTTATCATATCAAATAATTTGTATAGTATTGGGATTAGTTGCTCTTTGAATGTCTGATAGAATTCACTTGTGAATCCATCAGGCCCTGGCGATTTTTTCTTAGGGAGTTCTTTGATGGCTTGTTCAATTTCTTTTTCTGATATGGGATTATTTAGGTATTCTATTTCTTCTGCTGTTA
>NW_025383435.1:0-1650 GCF_016433145.1 Gracilinanus agilis
TATTCTAATTTGTCCTCAGACACTTCCTAGTTGTGTGACCCTGGGCAAGTCACTTCACTCCCATTGCCTAGCCCTTAGCGCTCTTCTGCCTTAGGATCAATACACAGTATTGATTCTAAGACAGGAAGGTTTAAAAAAAAAATAAAGGGACTTACCCAGGGTCTCCCAGTTAGTAAATATAGGAGTTGGGATTTGAACCCAAAGTCTCAAAGGTGTGATTCGGACATACAGTGGTACCCTGATACACGAATGCTTTAAGTCAACAAACAATTTGAGATACAAGCAGCCCCGCTCTGGATCTTTGGCTTTAAGTCAGAAGTAGATTTGAATCACTAGCTTCTGCCTGTGGGAGGAGCCCGAGGTGGATGAGGTAATTAGTACAAGTGAAATTAAAGAAATGCTAAGGATTTGGGAAAAAATTTTGTTTATTGAAAAGACACATCTAGAAAAAGTTGCAACAGTTCCTGCATTGGAGCTGTGTGACGACACTTGTTTTACACATTATCAAAACATTCTGAAAGGGAGGAAGAAACAGACTTCCATGGAAAGGTTTTTGTTGAAATGGCCTCTTAAGTGAAATCGAGGAAAGTGTGGCAAAACAGCCAGAATTCAATGAAGAAAATGATGATGATTAAGTAAAGTTAAAAAAAAAATAGCCATTAAGTTTAGCAATAAAGTTACATATCATAAGTAATGTGTAAAGTCAGTTTTGCATTTAATATAGCTTTACGTGTGTAGAGAGTAAGTTATGTTCATTGACAGTGCACAAAATGAAAACCTTCTCCGCCAGCATCTTCCCCTGACCTTGAAGCTAAATAACATTTCATGAGCAAGTTTATTTCTTTACATTCTTTCTTTTTATCTATAAATATATTTACTTATTATTTATAAAGTACATTTTTATATTCAAAAGCTATAAAACAAAAATTCATGTGTTTTTTGGGGGTCCAGAATGGATTAATTGCATTTCCATTCATTTAAATGGGGAGCTTTGATTGGACACATGAGCAAATTGAGTTACGAGCTTGGCCATGGAATGAATTAAGCTTGTGTGTCAAGGTGCCACTGAAATTAGTTGTTTCTTACTGGCTAGACTAGAGCATTTGACTGGGAGTCGGTAAGACCCGAGCAGGAATTGTTGACCCAGACACTTCTGGCCTGGTGAGCCAAGTACATACACACACACACACACACACACACTCACACTCACACTCACACTCACACTCACACTCACACATTCTCTCTCTCTCTCTGTATGTATAGAAGAATTAAATATAAATGTAGGATTGGAACCTAGTCCAGAACCTGTGCTCTTTGCTCTGTACCCTAATGCCTCCCCACAAGATTATGGCCAGAACCAAATGAAATAATGTACAGAAAATGTTTTGCAAACTTTAATGTGTCGGTTATTATTATATAGCATCATTTGTGATGCTGAGAAAGTCAGGGAACCTGTTGAAACCTCAGTTTCCTTAGTTGTAAAATTGGGACAATAAGAGCACTTACTTTACAGGGTTGTTGGTCGGATATAATAAAATCATTAATGTATAGATAACTCTGAAAAAACCTTGCTGTGATATATGTTACAATCTGCTGCTACTGCTACTGATTAATATATAGATAGATAGCTCTGACAAACCTTGAAGCAAT
>NW_025383436.1:0-373 GCF_016433145.1 Gracilinanus agilis
TCTCTGGGAAAGGAAAGGTTTTAAAACCAAGCAAGGGTTAGAGAAAACTACAAAATGTAAATTAAATGGTTTTGATTATATTATGCTAAAAAGCTTTTGTACAAACAAAAACAAATGCAGTCAAAATCAGGAGGGAAACAACAAATTGGGAAAAAATCTTTACAACGAAAAACTCTGACAGGAGTCTAATTACTCAAATATACAAGGAGTTAAAGCAATTGTATAAAAAATCAAGCCATTCCCCAATTGATAAATGGGCAAGAGACCTGAATAGGCAATTCTCAGGTAAAGAAATCAAAAGAATCAATAAGTACATGAGAAAGTGTTCCAAATCTCTAATAATTAGAGAAATGCAAATCAAAACAACTCTGAG
>NW_025383436.1:458-7264 GCF_016433145.1 Gracilinanus agilis
CATACCATTGTTGGGTTTGTACCCCAAAGAGATCATAGATAAACACACCTGTACGAAAATATTTATAGCTGCGCTTTTTGTGGTGGCAACAAACTGGAAAAGGAGGGTATGTCCTTCAATTGGGGAATGGCTGAACAAACTGTGGTATATGCGGGTGATGGAATACTATTGTGCTAAAAGGAATAACAAACTGGAGAAGTTCCAGGCGAACTGGAGAGACCTCCGGGAACTGATGCAGAGCGAAAGGAGCAGAGCCAGAAGAATACTGTACACAGAGACTGATATACTGTGGTAAAATCGAATGTAATGGACCTCTGTACCAGCAGCAATACAATGACCCAGGACAGTTCTGAGGGTTTTATGGTAAAGATGCTACCCACATTCAGAGGAAGGACTGCAGGAGAGGAAACATATAAGAAAAGCAACTGCTTGAACTCACGGGTCGGGGTGGACATGATTGGGGATGTGGACTCGAAATTACCACACCAATGCAACCACCAACAATTTGGAAATAGGTCTTGATCAAGGACACATGACAAAACCAGTGGAAATGTGCGTCGGCCATGGGAGGGGAGAGTATGGAGGGTGAAGGGGAAAGTAGGAGCATGAATCATGTAACCATGTTAAAAATGATTATTAATAAATGTTAAAAAAATCACATTGAAAAATAACATGTAATGCCCTATTTAAAGAAAAAAACTGCATATCCAGGTTCTATTCAAATAAATGTAAAAGCAAATTTTTTCATCCTTTCTGGTGTTGAATTCTACACCGTATTGAATTAATACAGATTCTATAATAATAATCATGATGATTGTAATTCCCATTTATTTCAAATGATTTCTAGCTGCAAAATTAGACTATACATTTCATACATGAATAGCTTAAAATATTAAACACATTTAAGATGAAAGGAAAAGCAATTAAAATAAATATAAAGCTAGTAATAAAAAATTAAATGTGCCAAGGTTATACTGTTAAAAAAGTAATTGTGCTACTTCTAAATCCCTTCTTGCATGTTCTAGATCTGCAAGCTGAAAACTTTCTTTTCTATTTTTTTAAAAACAAATCAAGATAATAATTACACCTACTCTACAGAGTCTTTGTGAAGATCTAATGAGATAGTACAGGCAAGGCATTTTGAAAACTTTAAAGCAAGTGCTATGTAAGTAATAATCATAATTATTAAAAATTATTATTGTGATAATTATATAAAACTTTTTTCAAAAGAGATTTAGGAATTCTCAATTAATATATTGGTTAATTTGTTCAAAGAAGTAGCCAATACAACTCAACATGTAAGTTGAATAAAATCATAGAATTATAGCTACTTCATTTCACCTCTAAGTCCTCAATTTTGTGACAATTTTAACTCATTTGGCCTCTAACATTGTATTATCACTTTAAATATATCAGTGCTTCAAAGGATCTTATATCACCAGGGTTATTATTGCCTTAACTGGGATAGAGTTCAACCTATTTATATTATTTCTTCTTACGTGATTCTTGCCTGCATCTTTCCATTAATCCTTCATAAGACGCCACATAGAAAGTTGTCTAGTACTTTGGGCAGAATCTAAAGGAAAGGCCACTATACCCCTTTAGTTTTTTATAGTCAGTCAATAAACATGTTTTAAGCACTTATTATATGTCAAATATGGTGCTAAGTGCTGAGGACACATAGAAAAGGAAAAATAATCCTTGCTCTTAAGGCGCTTATGATCTAATGGGGGAGCAATATGCTAAACACTATGTATGAATAAGATATATTAATATTTTTAAAAATACCATTTTCTAGTTAAATAGCTACTTTTTATAAACAGTCCAGTTCTCTTAGCTAAGTCTATCAGGAATTCTGAGATCAGTATTATTTCCCAGCCAATGAAAGATAATGAACTTTTGACATATAATTTTAAACATTAGGTCATGGTTTTCTCTTCTTTCTGCCAAAAGATGATGGAACTTAGTTTCATTAAAATTTTACAGGGCAACATGTTTATTATTTCTAGTTCTGTCCACAGTAAAGATGCAGGGGAGCTGATTAATTTCTCTTAAGTCAATATTTATAGGTAGTTTTAAAACTAACTGAATTGCAAACAAAGCAGAAACTCATTGATTAAGGAATGGTTAAACAAATTATGGTGCATGAGTATTGAAATATTACTGTGTCATAAGAAATTATAAATACAATAAATACAAGAAACATCAAAAGACTTGCATGAACTGATCTAGAGTGAAGTAAACAGAAGCAAGGAAATATATCGATTATAGCATTGAAAATAACTAGCATTACAAAAAATTAAAAATGAATACTGCAAATTTGGGTGGGGGAGGAGTTATACTTCATATATATATTACATTTCCCTGATTCTATGTAGGGATGGGGGCTGCACAGATGTGGAAAAATGATTATATTGTCACATTTTTATACATTCCTTTTTAATATTTTTCTCACCCAAGTTCCTCTAAGAGGCAGGCCAAGAAGATGACTGTAGCTGAAAGTGACTCCTGAGGCTGACTTTCTTCCTTGAGCTGACTTTCTTCTTGAAGTTGACTTCTCTAGCCCCAGAAAATCATGGCCTTTTATAGTGGCTTCTTGTCCCTTTTCACAAGGGCCAAGCACAGCTTCCAAATTTCCCAGCACTGCCCAAGGCGCAGTGTTTGTGGGAACCACTTCTCACCTTCTGTAGAGTTGAATACTCATCAAAAGGGTTCACAAATTCCTGGCTGATTGAGTTGTGAATTCTCATTTCCTGACTGATTGAGTTGAAAGGGTGGAGATCTCCTCTACCTAGTGTTAATTAAGTAGGGTGTTCAAGCTTTTGTTGATTCAATTCAAAAGTAGACAAAGGAGAGTTAATCCTGTCTTCACAATCTGGTGAAGTACTAAGTAGGGGTGATTGAGTAATTGTTAACCAAAGTGTTAAATCCAATTAGACAAAGAGAATAAAGTACTCCCTTTTCACAAGTGTAAACTCAGAATAGACAAAGAGAACCAAGAATTTCCTTTCACAATACATACATAATTAGGTACCATGTCCAATAGTGACTTGGATCATCATTTAGGAGATTTACTTGGGTTGTATTTGGGGAAACTTCCCAGGGCTTTCAATGATCCTTTCATCTTATAGCCACAAAAGTTCATTTTCTTAATTCTTGTATTTTCCTAATTGTGCTAAAGTTGGAGGTAACTTAAGAGAGAGTTGAAAGATGCATGGTTTATATAATTGGGCTGCAGCATATTATCAATAATGAAAGTCTAAGAAGTAGTATTATCAATCAATAATGTCTGAAAAACATGGTTTGACCTTATATCAAATGTTAGAAAACATTTAGTTAGAACTATAAAATTAGAATACTCTACAGTGATCCCTCACCTATCATCATTCCAGAGACCCCAGTGAGAGGTGAAAATCCACAGTGGTGGTTTTATATTTATTTTACTAATTATATATATTTTAAGCCTTTATAAATCCTTCCTACTCTCCTATAAATCTTTTTCACACCCTTACTAACCTTTCTCACATTCTTATAAACACTAAATCAATCAGAGCCCAGGATTCAGAACACAGCCCTCTGGTTGATCACCTTTCAGCAGGGGTGGGCAACGTATGGCTTTCCAGCCATATCTGGCTCTTTTGAGGGCCAGATATGGCTCTTTCTGCAGGAGCCATAAAGTCAATTTTTTTTTCAGGAGCTGTTACAGGAGCGCACACTGTTACAGGAGCGCAAACTGTGAGCACTGTACAGCTCTCACGAAATTACATTTTAAAAAATGTGACATTTATGGCTCTCACAGCCAAAAAGGTTGCTGACCCCTGACCTTTCAGCCAAAACTTTGCAGTTTACAGTCTCATGTTGGCAAACTTGCACAAGCGGTAGTGGCATACTACATTTCCATTGTGTACACTACAGTATTCATCCACAAAATCCTGTGATATAGTGAAAACTCCATGATACAGAATTAGATTTTTTTTAAACTGATGTCACAGTGAAGCCTCAATAAGTGAACGGCAATATAATGAGGGACACCTATTTATGCATTCAAGAAAGAATCAGAGAAAAGAGCCAAGAGATTGAGTATGAATGAATAAAAAAGGCATGTATTGAAAACTTCATTATTACATGTGAAATAGTGTGCTGATCACTAGGGATGTAAATAGAAATAGAAGATAATCTCTGCTTTCAAGTTCATATTCCAGATGGTAAGACAACACATTTAGAAGGGTTTAGCTAAAAGTTAGATGGAAAAGAGTCATGGTCCTTAGGGTACACCATTAAAGCTGATGATAATACATCTTCAATATGATTTCCACTGATAAAGTCAAACAAAATAGCGAAAGATTTAGAAAAGACAAAGACCCAACAAAGTAATGTTCAGTTATATATAGATGCTAGTGTTTTCACTCAAAAATTATATAAAAATAAATTAATGAAGCATGCCTGTAGGTTCATTATGAAGATTTTTTCAATTATGATAAGTTTTTTGGTTGTTACTGTAAAAATAATATGCATGTATATTCAGTATAAAAAGGAAGACAGTAATACATTGTCCATAGTACAGTGGAGTATATATTAAAGATTTAATGAAGTCCATGGACAAGGATTACAATGGAAAAAAAAGTGTGGATGCGCTGTGATCTGAAGCAGAGGCACCAGTATTATCATGAATCTATTTAAGAAAGTATTCAAGATTTGAAGTTTAGAAAATGTTTTTTTTTTTACAGATTGACAGTGCAAATGTTAATACTCTTATTTTACATATGAAGAAACTGAGGCTCACTTTTCCCATAGCCATTCTGCTAGTAACCAAAGGACTTGGGATTCAAACTCTAGTGTCCTAAAACCAATTCCAATATGACTCCTGTTTTCATTCTCATAATATTCTACTCTTTTATTAGGAATAAGATGATGTTTCATTTCTCTACTGGATGTTTTTCCCAGAGGTTTTGTTTCCAACCTTTACAATGCACTATTGAGTCCTAAATAAAGTTTATCATATTTCTGAGTCCCAAGACAAGAACTGTAATTCTAATACAGTGATGATGATGAATATAGTGAAAGGATAATTCCTTAATTCCTATGTGTTATTTATGCATCTAAGAATGAAACATTCTGTTGGGCTTACATTATCATATTTGCTCATTTTATTTTGGTCCTATTTTTTTTACTCATGTAGTACAATCTTATATAAGCAAGTATAAGTCTATTTGAACTCAGAAAGATGAGTCTTCTTTATTCGAGGCCTAACACTTTATCTACTATGCCACTTTGCTGCCCAGATCAGAAACAGAGAGTGATTGCTAAAAGAACAGTCAGCCTGTTGATACTAACAACCTCTCTGAACCCATATAGTATCTCATCACTCCATCTTCCCTCTCCCTCAACACTGGCTACAGATATACTTTACTTGTACTATTTTTGATACTTTTGTTCTTTCCTGATTGATTCAATGACACTTTCCACAGAGGCTACTACTAATCATCTATATTCCCTTTTCTTCTTTTTTGTTCCTCTTTTCTCTTCTCTCACTTTATGCTACTCTCTCCTGGTTACAATCTCATTTGCTAGATCTTCTTCCAGATAATACCTGCTAAATGTAGAGGTCTCCCACAGTTCTGGCCTGGCCCTCTTCATTCTCTATCTGAAATTTCATTTGGTTATCTTGTCAGTGATCATTGATTCAATATAACCACAATACTGATTATTTTTAAACCTCTTTATCCTACTCTTAACTTCTCTGCTGACCTCCAGCTTCACATCTCCACCCATCAGACATCTCAAATTTGATATCCCATAGACATTTATATTCAATATATTAAAACCAAACTCATTATCTTTTACTAAAAACCCTACCTTATTCCTGACTTCTCTATGTTGAGGGAACCATCATCCTCCAGGTTTGCAAATTAGGTATCATCCTCAACTCCTCATTCTCTCATCTCCTTTATAACATACTTTGTGATCCAAATACTTTGAGATCCAATAACAGTGGCCTTCTTTCTGTTCCTTGAACAAGTTACTCAGTCTTCTGACTGGTTGTTTTCAGGTTGTCATCAATGACTAGAATTTTCTCTTTCCTCAATCTCAAATCCTGCCTACGCATGTTTCCTTCAAGTCCCAGCTAAAATCCCATTTCGTACAGGTTCTTTCCCTTCTAATCCTTAAATCTGAAATTTTCCAATTTATCCTCTATGTTTGGACATATTTCTTTATATTTGTCTCAGTTATTAGAATGAACTCCTTGAGAGAATGGAATATCTTTTGTCTTTCTTTGCATATCTATTACTTAGCACAATGCCAGTTATATAATGAGCATTTAATAAATATTTATTGCCTGACTTTCCTCCATCTTCCTTTTAAGAAGAAGAGCTCACTTCTCATCTGACCAAATTCCATCATAACATCTCTTCTCTCCTATTCTAAACTTTGAAATCTTCATGGTAACTTTTTCTCAGTCTTTGATAAACAATTGGACTGCTTTTTACCAAAGACATACCTTTCTGTGTTTATATACTTGATCCTACCCCCTTCCATAAACTTCTAGAACCTTATGTCCCTACCATTTTAATTATCATTTTATCATATTTCTTCACTGACTGTATCTCTTCTACTGTACATGGCCAGACTCCTACAAAAAGTCATCTACTCACTGTCTCTCTTTTTTAAACACCTTTCTTGTAATCTGGCTTCTGACCCCATTTCAATTGAAACTGTTCTCTCAAAAGGCTTCCAGTGGTCTCTTCACTGCTAAAGCACACACACACACACACACACACACACACACACACACACACACACACACA
>NW_025383436.1:7271-9321 GCF_016433145.1 Gracilinanus agilis
AACACACACACACACACACACACACACACACACACACACACACACACAGCCTTTTATTAGTACTGATTTTACTGGTCTTCTCTGTAGTTTCTTTACTGGACTGACACTGTTGACCACCTCTTTTTTCTTCTCTTAACATCTGTGACACTATTACTGATTCTCTTTCAACATCCTAACATATCTAATTAGGTATCTAATCAAATGTCAATTCTTATTGATTCTATTTCAGCATGTTTTTTTGCATTCTGCTTCTCTCTACTCACACAATCAAGATTTTAGTTTAGGTTCTAATTTTCTCTTGCCCAAAGGAATTCACTATTTTTCTAACTTGTCTCCTTGTTTATGCTATTTTTACCCCCTTTCCAGAACAAGCTCTATTCATCTGCTCAATTGATATTCCTAAAATTTAAGTCTGACTATGCCATCCTTCTACCCAAAATATTTATTCAGTATGTTCCCGTTACTTGAAGGCAAACCACTGAACTTGACATCTTAGCAATTAAAGGTATACAAAAACCAGTTCCTGGTTTTTTTTACAAACATACTTGCCTTGATCTATTTCTATTCTACTTCTCTGAACCTATTGTTATACCTCCTGTCTACATGCTTTTGAAAAGACTCTCATGTATACTTCTTCTTCTTAGAATCCTAAGCTTTTTTTATTTTTATTTTTTTAAACATTTATTAATATTCATTTTTAACATGGTTACATGATTCATGCTCCTACTTTACCCTTCACCCCCCGCACTCCCCCCACCCATGGCCGATGCACATTTCCACTGGTTTTAACATGTGTCATTGATCAAGACCTATTTCCAAATTGTTGTTAGTTGCATTGGTGTGGTCGTTTCGAGTCTACATCCCCAATCATGTCCACCTCAACCCATGCATTCAAGCAGTTGTTTTTCTTCTATGTTTCCTCTCCTGAAGTTCTTCCTCTGAAATTCTTTACCATAAGTTCCTCACAACTGTCCTGTGTCATTATTGCATTGCTGCTGGTACAGAAGTCCATTACATTCGATTTTACCATAGTATATCAGTCTCTGTGTACAATGTTCTTCTGGCTCTGTTCCTTTCACTCTGCATCAATTCCTGGAGGTCTTTCCAGTTCACATGGAATTCTTCCAGTTTATTATTCCTTTGAGCACAATAGTATTCCATCACCAGCATATACCACAATTTGTTCAGCCATTCCCCAATTGAAGGACATACCCTCCTTTTCCAGTTTTTTGCCACCACAAAAAGCACAGCTATAAATATTTTCGTACATGTCTATTTAGGATCTCTTTGGGGTAAAAAACCAACAATGGTATGGCTGAAATCCTAAGCTTTTTTGCTGCTTCTTCTAGGTGCCTCAAAACCTTTCTGGATTCACCCAGTTGTCAATGTGCCTTATTCCTCAATTTATCTTACATTCCCTTATCTGTTTATACATTAAAATTTTTTAATTGCTCTTTTTTTCTAATTAAATTAAGTCCTTAAAAGCAACTAAAATCTCTATACTGAGAGAAATAATTATCTAGAAAAAGACTATGGGAAACATGGGATGAATTACATTACCATTTAAATTTCATTATTTTACCTGAGATAAGTATGATTTTCTTTTGAGACAAGTAATACAAGTGAAATTCCACAAGTTATATACATATGGATGGGGTATGGTATAATTTGTATTTTTCTGGTTTTGTCCTTTTTAAAAAAATGCTCATACACTCAAATGAATCTCATCAATTTGGAAGTATACAACTATGTCACACTTGCCCATTCAGTGAAATTCTTGTCTATAACTTCTCATAAATTCAAAATGTAAGATCCAGTCAATGTGCCTTGAGTTTCTTTATAATCTGGTAGGGGTGTGCTAAAGTCAGCTCAAATTCATTCTTGAGAGTTAATTATAAAATTTTCAATGTGAGCATTTATACTGTAGAAGTTGACAAAGGCTGTTTAAGGCTGTTTACTATTTTATTGTTTCACCTTTAGAAAGTGATAGAAAAATGCAACTGGAATGTGCCATTTTTTAAAAGAACCAGTTTTTAAATATATATATATA
>NW_025383437.1:0-3115 GCF_016433145.1 Gracilinanus agilis
CTGAAGGCAATAACAAATCTTGGATTATTTCTAAGGAAGAAAATACACAATTAGAGCAATTTATAAAAGATCAATCTGGCATCCTGCTCATCTTTGTCTTATACTGAAGATAAATCTAATGTTTACTTCAGGATATAAAAACATTGTTTAAAATGTCTTTGCCTTTATGTATTTACATTTTTCCTCCTTTAGTTATCTCTTCTTTCAAATGGAACTCTCCACCTGAACAGCATTCAAAAGCAAAATAGCATGCAATAAATAGGATATCTTACAGCTTTTATTTTTCCCTACTGTTTTCACTGATTCATGTCATCATCAAATAGTTCACTTTTATCAGTGTGATACTATCATAGGAAAGTGTTTTTAGTATAAAATTAATGCATATGAAACATTTACACTACTGCAAATGACCAGAGAATTATAATCATGCTTTTAAAAGGAACTAATTTACTTTAATTTTATGATAATGTGCAGAAATATAGAGTTCTCCCAAGCTGTACATTAATTAAGTGAAAGGCCTTTAATTCTAGAAACAATATGGGTAAGATGTTGAGCTTGAACACAGCAGTCAAATGAATAAATTGATTTTGATTATATAAGCATATCTGAAATATTGGTCATTTTCCCCTCAAATTGATAGTAATTGTATCTTTGAGGATGTATAACTTTATAGAAAGAATTGACATCAAATAATACTCACTCCTTCACATTTCTGAAAGTGCTAATTTTCCATTTGGGTAGAGAAGGGAAGAAAACACTGGTTTTCCCCATTCATTTCCCCATTCTGTAGGATTTTAACTCAGAACTTGCTGAATCCATATTCAGAGCTCTATTCAGTGACCCATTGAGCTTTCATCTTATAGAAGAGAATGCACACTGGAGGCAAAATAATACTAGACTTTCTCCTGGAGACAAAGCTCTTGGAATCTACCTGTCAGATCGAGAGATTGCTCTATTTGAGAGTAGGTGTGTTGCCAGGAAATGAGCACAGAATGTGGAGTAAGAAGACCTGGGTTCGGTTCCCATTATAGATACTTCTAAGGTACTGCGTATCTAAAACATACTGTGTCAAGGAGCCAATTACTTTTTTCTGAGTCTCAGCCATCAGTGTCCAAGCCTGAGGATTACATTCGGCCCCTCCTGACTCTTCTTTTTCCTGGGCTTGACCACTTGTGAAATGCCCTGCCTATTAAGGAAGGTCTAATTCCACCAAGTGAAATCAGGATTGGGGAATTGAAGTCCATGACGAATTCCTTAACTGAAACAGAAATCTTTAGTCATATGACTTCTGTGACTTAAACAACACCAGGTGGCTAGTCTATAATTGTACACCAAGTCACCATGCTGGTCACTCATCAAAGTAAGAACATAGCTAAGAGCAGTGGATTCGTGCTAGTTATTTTATAAGACTACACAGTAATATAGGTCATAAGCTTCACTAGGCAAATCAGATTGGCCCTTATGGTTGCTGTATCTATCAATGAATCCATCAACAAAGTTCACCTAAGTGGGGCGTGATACCTATAGGTTTAAATGAATCCTTGCCCTCAATAATTAGATTGAATTTAAATTATTTCAGCCTGTTGGCTCCATTTGCCTATGCCACTTGCAAGATGAATGATAATCACATTTTTTTCTGACTGGAGTACCCCAATATCTATGAATATTTCTTTCTTACAGTGATTTAAGATTCCTATGAAGACTTGAGGAGCCTCCAATCAATCCCAGGAGAATTTCAAATCTAGAATTCCTCCTTTGAGTGTTTTGTATCTATTGCCCTATTTTAGCCTGTGTATAACTAGATATAGGGCTTCCCATACTACCATTAAACTAGGTTCAAATGCGTATTGTAATTTGACCTTTGAAGTCCCTGGTGAAGGCAACTTCATCTGGGCTGTTCCTAAAATCACTGCAGGAGGAAAGGGAAGTAGTTCCTCTGTGAATTTTGCCACTATTACATACAATAGAACAGATGAGGATAACAGAAAAAAATGTATACCCTAATCTTCCTGGGTACTCATTTCTCCTGGCCAATTATGATCTGTGCTGGCCAGGCTTTCTCCTCTCTATCTTCAGGATGGTATGGCACCTGTGGAATAGCTTATCTGATACCAATGGTGACTATTAAAAATCATACCCAGAGCCTAATAGGTACCAGCTACACAAGGAGTTTGGGTGCATGGTGGCACAGAGAAAAAAGATCTATCTGGGGGAGCTCGAATTCAGTAGCAGCTCATGGAAATAGTCCGTGGCACACATTTTTATGGGCCTTCGTTCAGGACATTGGAATGACTGCAGTAATAGGTGCCGTAAAGGACTTGTCTTCTGAATTTGAGGAATTGGCCCCAAACACAGCAGCCACTATCTTACATACTTCCAGTGGTATAGCCAAGCTCCAGACTGAAGTGCATTCATTGGCTCCCATAGTAGTGGAAAATCACTTTGGGCTTGATCTTTCAAGGAGGGAGGGAGAAAAAGAAAGGGGGTGATGAGAGAAAAAGGGAAAAAGGAGGAAAGTGAGAGGGAGAAAAATGGGAGGGGGAGTAAGAAGGGGATGGAGATGCAAGTGAGGGGACAGAAATGTGAGAGGAAAGGGGACAGTCACAAATAGAGCAAAGACTGAAGGGTAAAGGAAGAGAAAGAAAAGGAAAGAGAAACATAGAGAGACAGACAGACAGTGGTAGAGACAGCAAGAGGGAGATAGAAAAACAGAAAGATAAAGAGAGGGGCAGAGAAGGCGAGAAACTTAGTGCTAGAGGAAGAGACCGAGATAGGAAAGAATGGGGGAAAGACAGGAAGGGGGTGGGGAGAAACACTGAGAGGGTGAGAGAGAGGAAGGAGGCAAGATACAATGAATCAATATCTATGAGGGAGAGAGGCAGAGAGCAAGTAAGAAGAGGAGACCAAAGCAAGAAAGTTGGAGGAAAGGAGATAGAGATAGAAATATATTGATAGGAAATTGAGAGACAAAGGGAGAGAGAGAACCTGAAGAATAGGTATAGAAAGATAGAGAAAGGAGGGGATGGAGAGACAGATAGAGAGGTCTACAGATGCAAATACCCAGAGGTGGTAAGAATGAGAGAGAGAAAGAGAGAGGGAGACAGAAAGATAGTGA
>NW_025383438.1:0-8784 GCF_016433145.1 Gracilinanus agilis
TTCCTTCCTTCCTTCCTCCCTTCCTTCCTTCCTTCCTTCCTTCCTTCCTTCCTTCCTTCCTTCCTTCCTTCCTTCCTATTAGAGAGAAAAGAGGCTTAATGAAATAAAATACACTTGGACGCTCTTGTAGTACTCCACATGAGAGTAAATAAGGGTATTTTGAAGTCAAGCTTAGAAGAGTCTTCAGGATTATTCTCATTAAAGGGAATAGATATCCCAGATGAGGGTTAATGAGGGCTTGTCTCAATCTCCTAGACAGAACCATCCCATATAACAACAGCAACCAGAAGATAAAAATGGAAAAGAGAGAAAAAATAGTTTAATAAAAGTAATAAAAACGTCAACTGGAAGTGACATTGCATGCAAAATTTCACATTCATATTTACATCTGCAAAAACAGAAAGGAAGGAGATATATTTTATGGTTATTTCCTCAGAGTGTATTTTGATTAGTATAGTTACAAACATCACATTTCAATTACTTTTGTTTTTTTCTATTATTATTTTATTCCTTGCCTAGATTGTTTACCTGGTACTATTTGTAAATTTTCCTGATCTTTTCTGTATTCATATTTGTTTTTTATACATAATATTCCCTTATATTCATATGCCATTATTTGTTTGGTTTACCCTGTTTGTATACTACAGGGTACTACTTTCTAACAGCCATTCCAACATTTACTAGTTCATTTTTTCTGATTTATATCAATTTTCTGCTTATGGGATAAAAATTCAGAGTTGTTTTCATTTTCATTTCTTTTTATTAGTGACTTGGAGAATATTTCATATGATAGTTTATAGTTTACAATTCCTTCTGAGGAATGTTTGTTCTTATTTCTTTGACCATGAATCTATTAAAAAATGAACCATTTTTTAAAATTGAAATTTACTTGTTTGCTTGATACACTAAAATACCTAAATAATTCCCTTGCTTCTTTCCTCCCCACATTAGAGAGGGCATAATTTGACAAAGATACATTTTATGTATGTGTATATATATATATATATATATATATATATATACACATACATACATATACATGTTTTATTTATTTCTATTCGTCAATTCTTTTTCTGGCATATGTACTCAAGTCATTCTTCAAACAATATTCCTGTTGTTACATATAATTTTCTTTTCTTCTTGTTTGTTTCACTCTTTATAATATCATGAGAGTCTTTCCATGTTGTTGTTATTTTTAATTAACTTGTTTGTCACTTCTTACAGAGCAGTACTATTTCATCATGATCATATGACAAGCATTATTTAGCCATTTCCCAATTGATAAACATCCTTTCAATTTCCAGTTCTTTGTCACCACAAAGCAAGTTGTCATAAATATTTTATAACGTATAGGTTCTTTTCCTTTTTCTCTGATCGCTTTAGAAAATAAACTTGAAAAGTATTGCTGGAGTAAAATATACACGTGTTATTATGTTTCTTCCCATATAATTCCAGATTGCTTTCCAAAATGCCTGGAACAGTTCATAATTCAACCAACAATATGTTAGTCTCCCCATTTTTCCACATTCATTCCAACATTTGTAGTTTTGTCCTTTTATTATATTATATCTTTATATACATTTTTATTTCTTCATCCAAAAACTGTATTTTCATAACTTTTGACCAGTTATTTGACTGAAGATTGGCTCACATTCTTATAAATTTGACAAAATTCTCTCTATATTTTAAGCAAGAGACCTCTATCTGAGATACTTTTCCATTTATTTTTTTAAACCCTTACCTTCTGTCTTAGAATTGATAATACTCCAAAGACAGAAGAAGTAAAGGCTAGGTAACTGAGATTAAATTATTTTACCCAGGGGTGTAGAGAGCTAGGAAGTACCTTAGGTCAAATTTGAACCCTGGACCCCTATCTCCAGGCCTGCTTCTTTATCCATTGAACAACCAAGCTGCCACTATACCATCTAATTTTAAGTCTGAATTTAAAAATTAAGTTGTTATTCTGTGAATCTATTCCAATCTGCCTTATCTTTAATAGATCAATGTAATACTTTGTAAATATTTCAGTTTAAATTAAGCTATTTTTATTAAATATGCAAAAATCTTTCCAACTGTGTTTAAAAGAAGCAACTTGCCTCCTAAATAAGTAGATAGATAGATAGATAGATAGATAGATAGATAGATAGATAGATAGATAGATAGATAGATAGATAGATAGAGATTGACAGGCAGATATATGCAGATAGGTGATACAATAGATAGAGTGCTGGACCTGAAGTCAGGAAGATTCATCTTTCCACTTTCAAATTTGTCCTCAGGCACTTACTAACTGTGTATTGCTGGGCAAGTTACTTAGCCCTGTGTACCTCAGTTCCACATCTCTCAAATGAGCTGAGGAAGCTAACAGCAAACTCCTTCAGTATTTTTGCCAATAAAATTCCAAATGGGATCAGGAAGAGTTAGACATGTTTGAAATGACTTAACAGAAATATACACACATATCAATATAAACATATATATATCTACATATACATGTATATTTGTGTATGTGTGTGTGTAGAAAGAGAAAAAAGACAGAGAGAGAGAGAAAGAGAAAGAGAGACAGAGAGAGAGAGAGACAGAGAGAGAGAGAGAGAGGGAGAGAGAGAGAGAGAGAGAGAGAGAGAGAGAGAAAGAAATTGAGAATATAATTGGTCATTAGACTGAAAGAGATAATTCCATGGTAAAGACAGAATTCTTAAAATGTGACACCCCAAACAAATTGACCTCCTTTTGGAATCATCACTGGCTAAAGTTGTTGCCTGGCATGGCAGACCTTCTAATGACTTCTCATTAAAGAGAATTGATGGCTATGTAAATAGTGGCTTTAGGCTCAAGCACCTGAGTCTGCTCCCCAAGGCTCAGCATACTCGCCTGTTGGAAAGATAACTAAATCTCATATTTTCAGTTTTCAGGATGGTTTACTCATAAAACATTAATTTGCTCTAAAGCAGTTTCCTTTTCTGGTTCCTTATCAAGTAGATGGGTAGCTCATTTGATATTTAATCCAAACAGCTAAGACAGTTTGCCATAGATAGAGACTCAATTCAATCAAACAACCAGATGGTTCATTCTCAAATATTCATAAAATTGAATAGCCCATTTGATACAATCAGTGAATTCAACAAATCTGCAGTTTGATTGATTCTAGAGAGCTACATAGGTGTCTCCATCAAATCATTGAAACAACCACTTCAATGTGGAAGAAATCTAATCTATCATTTTGTCTTTATACCACTAAACAATTAATGTTAATTTTTTGAATGGCATAGGTATTTGGGTATTATGGAAACGTAGCTTTAGGCATCAGTGGGACTAGAGTCTTCAATTATGGAACATTGCAAACATATAACTGTGGAAGTATTGGAAAAGTTCGACAGTTTTCCTGAAGCTAAAAAGAAATTAAAATCAGGCTTATCAAAGGACCTTGTAATAATATGATAATGAATGATTAATTTAATTCATGCATATGGAAAAGCCTCAAGGAACTCTACTAAAAAGAACAATGTTTTATCACATATGATAATGACTTAAACTGAAAATTAATTGAAAGTGAAAAGAACCAGGAAGGATCACCAATAAAAAAGGACTTCTGCTTTTTTAGAATTTGAAGGAAATACAAGTGACTTTCCTAAATATAGTATGCTATAAATGGGATTTACTTTCCAGATAATACAATACTATTGCCAACTGTGCATAAAAATTCAAATACAAAAATAAAATGCATCATACTGAAAGCATGCTTTGCAAATTATACATATCTAAGGGGAAATCAATAAATTTAAACTCAGCAAGTTAAAGAACAAAAATCTATCTCCTTTCCATAAAATCTGAATAATAGTCATCACTTAAGTGAAAACGAAAGAAAAAAGAGAAAAATATGTACAAACCCAACAATCTATAAATTCCCACCAATTTTTTAGTGCTGACTTCAAGAATTTTGCTGCAGTCATTATCTCCCTTTCTTAATAAAACAGTTACTCTTACATGAAATTTGAAGATATCTGAAACATGAATATACTCTCTCAACTAAAACCATCTTTCTCTATATCTGCCTCTATCTGTTTCCTCTCTCTCTTTCTCTCTCCCCCCACCTCTCTCTCTCTCTCTCTCTCTCTCTCTCTCTCTCTCTCTCTCTCTCTCTCTCTCTCTCTGTCTGTGTGACTCTCTTTTATTCTCAGTCTCTGTCTCCTTCTCCCCCAACTCCACACACACATATATATATTTTATCAATAATTGTCCAAGGTCCATTTCTGCCCATCTACCCTGGAGAATAACCCAGTTGCATGTGCTTAGCTATGACTTTCCCTGGGGGCACATAGAATCTGGGGAATTTTACAGTGACATTACCATGGCAACATGGTTCCAGGATTCACTGCTCCCCACCTGGCCACAGCCCCAGATATATGAAAGCTAAGTAGAACTGCACAAACTGTTTTAGACTAGGAAGACATTTAGACTAACAAGATTGGTCTAGTGGCTTAAAAAGATAATGTACTTCCTTGAGCATCTAATGTATTAGCAGGACTTTTAAATTGCCACTGAATAAACTATTCTTTGGTAATCTTATTGTCTGATTACAGAGGAGTAATAGAGATTATTCTTGTAGTTGATTTCACTTGGTTATTAACACATTACAATATGCTGTATCAGTCATTTTTCAATCTTGCAATTTCATTGTGAAATGCAATTTCCAAAAGTGACACAAGATTACTCCTGCGACTAGGTATGTTTTCAGATCCTGGAGGAAAAGGAACCCAATTATTTCAACAGCTTTCCTCCCACCATGCTTTCACTCCCACACCAGCCTACTCCCAACATCGCTAATGCCACTTACTAGAAATTACCAAAAGAAATGACAAAATGGGAAAAATAAATGCTTCTTTATTTCTCTAGTTTCTCCATTTGCCCCAGTTGATAAGAGGAGTAGTTAAAAGTAAAACTAATTTTATTTAAAAGAAAAACTAATTTGTCTAGTGTCCACAAATCTTCAAAACGAACAAACGTGAAGTTTAAACATGTTCTCATTTGAGACATTTATCAGCAGTTGAACACAATGTTTGAACAAGTCAGGGCAAAATAACATATAATGCTCACAGAGGAGAAAGTTTTGTGTATGTCTTTATATCATCTTTCTTCACTTTGGCTGTTTTCAGTATTTAAAAAAAAGCTTATTAAGTTTTAATAGGGAAATAAGGAAATTAGCATCTTAACACAAATTCTCCATAAAGTCTTTGATAAAATTATATCTAATGGCCCTCAGAGGATTAGGAGGTTTTCAGTTATTGTATATATCTTCAATTTCTAAGTTTTTGGTGAATAATGTCAGATAGCGAGACAAATTTAGAATTTGTCATATTCATTCTGTATTCTCAAAATAATTTAATCCTTTCTCCTTGTTGTTCTCTCTCATCAGATTCTTGTGACTTCATTTGTGGTTTTCTTGGCAAAGGAATTGGAGTACTAGTTTGCCATTTCCTCCTTTAGCTTATTTTATACATGAGGAAACTGAGGCAAACAGGGCTAAGTGACTTGCCCAGGGTCAGTAGTAAGTATCTGTGGCCAAATTTGAACTCAAGAAGAGAAGTTTTCCTGACTCCAGGCCAGATACTCTACCACAGTGCTACCTACCTGCCTGAATCTTTCCTCTACATTTCTCCCAATCTGAAGCATCGCCACCTGTTTCTGACAGTGGAAACAAGTTTCAAAAATAAATAAACATTGACTGTGTCTGTGTACAAGAAGACAGTGACATGTACTGTATATGCAGAAATTTTAAAAGGTTCTAACCTGGATAGAAGAATAAAATGACTGCCCCTGCTCATGCCACATGATAGTTGTGACTTAAGGCTTCTTTTGTCAGAAAAATCTTATGAATAGTCATTCTCTTTGACCTTATCTTCACAATCAATCACCAGCATGCTCTGAACAAATGGCGATTCCTTTGACTAAAGGCTAGCAAACTTCCACTTCATGCTTCCTTAATTTCTGGGTTTCAGTGTTTCCATCTGTGAAATGGGACACTTTCCTATGGCAAAGGGAGAACCTTGTGTAGCAATTTTTCTCTCTCTAGGCCCTATCACATTCTAAACTTCTGTTCCATTGTCCTGTCTGGAATTACAACTCCATCCTTAATAAAATTCTCTTAATTCTACATTTACTTCTCACACTTTTCCTATCTTCTGATTTTCATTGAAAAATATTGTTGTAGAAATTACCTAGTTACTTGTCACCCTTCCAGTGAAGGCTGCTTTTTCTTTTAAGTTCACTGACACAATGAATCAATAAAAGGACATGGTATCATCCTTGAAACATAGAGATCCTCCTTCTATAACATCTCTCAACAAGCTCTTCTCTTTTATTACTCACTGACTTCTGTCATTCTGTCTAGTTTTTTTTTTATTTTAATCTCCTTCTAGGTTTCAGGACATCCTTCTTCCTTTAAGGAACTGAGAATCTGACTCTCATTTGTTTTTCTTAAGGCTTACCATCATCCTTCAGAACTACATCATTCATATTGATGTTCATAACAGATTCAATTTCAAATTCATTCCAAATCTTCAACTATTTTGATATTCAACTCAGTTCTCCTTTAACTCTCAGTAGTTACATTTTAGATCTCATCATCATTCAAAACTTTTTTATCCATATGATCTTGAACACTCAAATATGTTATTTGATCATGATTGTGTCTCCTTTCATCTTTCTCTCTCTCTCTCTCTCTCTCTCTGCTTAGTCTTCTTCAGACTTCTCTTAGTCCTCACTATAATCCCTAATTCCTCAATCGTTCCATGTTCTTTTAGTGGATTACCTCTACTCTAGTCTGCCTTCACAACTGGATTCATAATTAGCCAACAAATATGAAACTAAGAAGATAATTCCATAAAAATAATTTAGATTTCCTTTCTAATAAACCTAGTACAGGATCATGTGACTAGGTTACAAACTAGGGAATGAAGTATGCACTAACCCTAAGGCTTCTCAATTCTATTTCTGATCTATACATGGCATTCAATCTCTGCTCTCTGTGGCCATAAATACGCTGCTCCATAGACCTGGATTTCATTTCCTCTTTACTTTTTTTTAAAATTTAAACATTTATTAATAATCATTTTTAACATGGTTACATGATTCATGCTCCTACTTTCCCCTTCAACCCCCAAACTCCCCCCACCCATGGCCGACGCACATTTCCACTGGTTTTGTCATGTGTCCTTGATCAAGACCTATTTCCAAATTGTTGGTAGTTGCATTGGTGTGGTAGTTTTGAGTCCACATCCCCAATCATGTCCACCCCGACCCATGCGTTCAAGCAGTTGCTTTTCTTATATGTTTCCTCTCCTGCAGTTCTTCCTCTGAATGTAGGCAGCGTTCTTTACCATAAATCCCTCAGAATTGTCCTGGGTCATTGCATTGCTGCTGGTACAGAGGTCCATTACATTCGATTTTACCACAGTATATCAGTCTCTGTGTACAATGTTCTTCTGGCTCTGCTCCTTTCGCTCTGCATCAGTTCCTGGAGGTCTCTCCAGTTCGCCTGGAACTCCTCCAGTTTATTATTTCCTTTAGCACAATAGTATTCCATCACCTGCATATACCACAGTTTGTTCAGCCATTCCCCAATTGAAGGACATACCCTCCTTTTCCAATTTGTTGCCACCACAAAAAGCGCAGCTATAAATATTTTTGTACAAGTCTGTTTATCTATGATCTCTTTGGGGTACAAACCCAGCAATGGTATGGCTGGATCAAAGGGCAGGCATTCTCTTATAGCCCTTTGAGCATGATTCCAAATTGCCAGCCAGAATGGCTGGATCAGTTCACAGATCCACCAGCAATGCATTAATGTCCCAATTTTGTCACATCCCCTCCAACATTCATTACTCTCCCCTTCTTTCATTTTAGCCAATCTGCTAGGTGTGAGGTGATACCTCAGAGTTGTTTTGATTTGCATTTCTCTAATTATTAGAGATTTGGAACACTTTCTCATGTATTTATTGATACTTTTGATTTCTTTACCTGAAAATTGCCTATTCATGTCTCTTGCCCATTTATCAATTGGGGAATGGCTTGATTTTTTACACAATTGCTCTAACTCCTTGTATATTTGAGTAATTAGACCCCTGTCAGAGTTTTTTGTTATAAATATTTTTTCCCAATTTGTTGTTTCCCTTCTGATTTTGACTACATTGTTTTTGTTTGTATAAAAGCTTTTTAGTTTAATGTAATCAAAACCATTTAATTTACATTTTGTCATTTTCTCTAACTCTTGCTTGGTTTTAAAGTCTTTCCTTTCCCAGAGATCTGACAAGTATACTATTCTGTGTTCACTTAACTTATTTATAGTTTCCCTCTTTATATTCAAGTCATTCACCCATTCTGAATTTATCTTGGTGTAGGGTGTGAGATGTTGATCTAGACCTAATCTCTCCCATATTGTTTTCCAAATTTCCCAGCAGTTTTTGTCAAATAGTGGATTCATGTCCCAAAAGTTGGGCTCTTTGGGTTTATCATACACTGTCTTGCTGATGTCATTTACCCCAAGTCTATTCCACTGATCCTCCTCTCTATCTCTTAGCCAGTACCATATTGTTGTGATGACTGCTTCTTTATAGTATAGTTTAATATCTGGTACTGCTAGGCCCCTTCCTTCACATTTTTTTCATTATTTCCCTTGATATTCTTGATATTTTGTTATTCCAAATGAAATTTGTTACAGTTTTTTCTAATTCAGTAAAGAAGTTTTTTGGTAGCTTGATAGGTATGGCGCTAAATAGGTAAATT
>NW_025383439.1:0-9275 GCF_016433145.1 Gracilinanus agilis
CCTTCCTTCCTTCCTTCCTTCCTTCCTTCCTTCCTTCCTTCCTTCCTCCCTTCTCTCCTTCCCTCCCTTCTCTCTTTTCTTCCCTCCCCTCCTCCCTCCCTTCCTTCCTTTCCTTCTTTCTTTTTTTTAAACTCTTACTTTCTGTCTTAGAATCAATCCTGTGTATTGGTTCTAAAGCAAAAGAGCGACAAGGGCTAGGCATCTGGAGTTAAGTGACTTGCCCAGGATCACTCAGCTAGGACTTGACTGTGGTCAAATTTGAATCCAGGACCTCCTGGCCCCAGGCCTGTCTATCTACTATGCTACTTAGGCACCCACCAGTGCTCTTTTCAATGAACTCCCCCATCCTTGTCTGTGAAGCCTTTCCTGAACATTGCAGTTTCCAACACTCCTTCCTTTCTCAGAATCTTCTGGCATTCATCATTCATACTCAAGTTGAGCATCTGACTGAAAACTGTCTTTTTCTCTCTAGTTGTTTGGTGCATGTAAGAATGGGTTCCCAACTAGATTATCAGCAACGTGGGGACAATATCATTTCTTTGGGGTTTCTCATAGGGCCTAGCTAGCACCATGCTGGACTCTCAGAGAGTACTCGATGAAATCCATCATCTCCATGGCCAAGTAGAGACTCACCACCATAGCCCCTAAAGGTTCACACAGCCACAACTGCCTCCCACTGTCCACAAGTATCCTCTTTTCCCCAACTTCTGGTGCTCAGGACTAGATGGCATTCTTGCAGCCCATCAGGCTCCCTCAGCCCTGCCTTCTCCTCAGAGCCACTGAGGCTGTCAGTGGAGGCAGAGAGACAGAGACACACACAGACAGAGAAAGAGACAGAGAGAGAGGGAGAGACAGAAAGGCAGAGAAAGAAAGGAGAGACAAAGAGAGAGAAACAGAGAGACAAAAAGAAGGGGAGAGTCAGAAGAAAGAGACAGAGAGAAAGAAAAGGGATGGAGGGAGACAGAGACACAGAGTGAGACAGAGAGGGAGGGAGAGAGAGACAGAGAGACAAAGAGACAGAGGGAAAGAGGAGAGGGAGAGAGAGACAGAGAGAAGGAGTGAGAGGGAGGGAGAGAGAAGGGGTAGGTGTGTGCCAGGCACTCCGACTCTGATCATTCATAATGACTCCCCTGGCCCAGGCCCAGGCCAGGCCAGGCACCAGATGTATCTGGCAAAGGAAGTCCAACCCTTAGTTGTTTCTCTATTCTTCCCTGCTCAGAACCGGCTCCTGGCCTCTGGCATGATACACCTTATTCCCTCAGGCTTCCCCTCTGCTGTTGGCCAGAAGCACACTGGCCCATGGTGCTCCTTCCCTCTTCAACTCCACCTCCCCGCCTCCACCACCATCAGCACCATCACGAGGTGGGCAGGACCGAGGGCCGTGAATGCTGGGAAGGGGTGGGTCCTGGAACCCGGCTGAGGGAGTTGAGGACCTCTGATTTAGTGTCATTGTGACATCACTGAATTCTAGAGAATGAAGTTTTCTTCTCCCAGAGTCATGGAAGCAGGGTGTTGGGGGATGGAGGGAAATCTAGGTAAAGAGGAAAAGCTATCAACGATAAAAGAACCAAAGGGGGGGCCTCTTCTTTGAGAAGCCATGGACTCATGGTGCTGAATGAACCTTACATCTTGGACGTGGCCACCATTGGGGTTTGTTTTGTTTGTTTGTTTGCCACAAGGGAGGTTTCACTTGTGTGGGTGTGGGGGGGGGAGGAGAAGTTTGGAAGGGATAAAGGACTAGCAAGAATGATGCAAAATAAGAGTCAGTCGAAAGAAGAAAAGAGAGTCATTGAAACATGCATAAGGAACTATGAGAAGGCAATTCAGAGGGAGACAGGGATAAGCACAACAGCTGTGAAAGGAACATGTTGAATCTATTCTATACTTTAAAAAAAAATAAAGATTTGCAGTTTTGTGTCCAATCCTCTTTTGGGATTCTCCTTTGCATAAGGAAAGACAGCTAGGTGGTGCAGTGGATAGAGTGCCAGGTCCCAAGTCAGGAAGATTTAAGTTTAAGTCTGGTCTTTGATACTGGCTGTATGACCCTGGGTAAGTCACTTTACCCTGTTTGTCTCCGTTTCTTTATCTGTCAAATGCAGAGAAATAAATGGAAAACCACTCCACTAAATATGCCAGAAAAACCTCAACTGGGATTGTGAAGAGTTAGACACAACAGAAACTACTCAACAACACTTGCATATGGAAGTGTTTGTATATGTTGGTTTTTATCAGGTCGAGAATAATGAAAAATGAAAACTTTTTGAAAATAGAGGGGAATGAGGTCAGCTGGGTGACTCAGTGGATTGAGAGCTAGGCCCAGAGACAGGAGGTCCTGGGTTCAAATTTAGCCTCAGATACTTCCTAGCTGTGGGAATCTGGACAAGTCACTTAATCCCCCTTGCCTAGCCCTTACTTCTCTTCTGCCTTGGAACCAATATACATTATTATTCTAAGACAGACGGTAGGGGTTTTGAAAAAAAAAAAAAAAGAGGAAGGAGAAGTGAGAGAATAGGTCATTGAGAAGGAAGAAAGCTGGAAAAGAGCAAGATGCATATGGAAGTGAGAAAGTTTCCATTTGGGGATACAGATGATCCCCTACAAGTCCGAGTTGGTTATGAGGGCTGGATGGCCACAGGTTATGAGACCTGTGTTTGCATGCCACTGGCTGCTTCTCACTCCTCTTCCCTCTTCCCCCCACCCCCCCACCTACTTGACCCTCTGGCACCCCTGAAAAATCCTGGCTTAATCCTTTCTGGGAAGAGGAAACAAAAGTGTCCCCAGAGTCGCTCAAGGGCTGTCAAGCAGTTCCCTGGAACTTTGCCCCAAGGTAGGTGTGTGGGAGGGATGGGTACGTTGGGGAGAGGGACCATAGCAGGCAACCTAGCTGAAGTTGTGTTGGTGATGCCCAGGGGTGGGCTCTTCAAGCCTCCAAAGGACCCCCATTCAAGGTCATCACCCTGCTGCTGTCCGCTGTAGCCAGACTAATGCTTACAACTGCGCCAACATCCCCCTGGCACCAGCTCTGGCAGGGCAACTCGCAACCTTTGACTCAATGCCCATGACCATTGAGAAGAAGAAACGTCAATGCTTTTTAAAAGTACAAATTGCTCTGTAAATGCAATGTATTATTGTAATTATTCCTGCATAGTTTCGGAAGAGTCACCTTGTTCTGCTTCCAATAAACACAGCTAGGCTAGTGTGGGCAGTTCAAAAATATGAGAAGTTCCCAAGATTCTTCCGAGACAGACCCCCAGGGAGAGAAGTTAAGCCTCTCACTCCTTATTTCCTGGCAGTCCGTAACCATACCCACTATCTCCCTCGACCTTCTGCCCGCCTCCCCAAGGACAGAGTAAACTATCGATTGCAAGGGGCTGCAATTCCTGATATCACCTTTTATTGTTGTTTTTTTTATTTATTTTTATTTTTCTGGGCCTCTCTGATAACTGAGGCACGGAAGCAGTGGGATATATTTTTAAAGGACTGGGGTGAGAAGACCAGAGCCCAAATCTCAACTCTGACACAGTACCTGAGTGACCAAGAGCAGCTAGGTCATGCAGTGGATAAAGCACTATGACTCCCCCCCCCCCCCACACACACATACCATTTGCCTCATTTTCTCATCTGTAAAATGGGGACACATTGGAGATGGAAATAGCAAACCACTCTAGTATCTTTCCAAGAATACTCCATGGAGTCAGGGGGCCCATGGAATCCATGGGGTCATGTGGAGTCAGACACAACTGAAAGACGGAACAACAGTAACAACTATTATGAGCAAGTCGTGTCATTTCCCTGGGCCTCGGTTTCCTCATCCGTAAAAACGAGGGATTGAATGACTTCTAAGAGTCCTTGGAACTCTAAATGCTGGGAATCCTATTGTCCCTAAGTTTTCTTTCAATTCTAGATGCTATGATATCCTATGATCTTCCACAGTATGAAACTGTTTGATGGTTGGGAGTCAGGATAAGACTTTTGGGTCTGAATACCCAGGCCCCACTCAAGAGAGATTGAACTGGTTCCTGCCCCAAGCTCTCAGGAAAGTGAAGACAGACTCACTAGGAGAGGGTTAAGAGTCTTGGGTAAAGAACAAAGCTGCTTAGAATCTGGGCCAATCCCTTGAGGTATTCCCCAATTTCTCGCTGGGCTTCAGACTTGCCATTTTGCTGCCTGCTGCCAGGTCCACAAGAGGAGAGGAGGGGATGCCTGACCCCTGGAGAGTGCCAAGATCAGGAAAGCTGAGGGAAAGTAGAGAAGCTGAACTAGGAAGAGTCATGTGTCTAAACCCATTTTATCTGGTAATCACACAGAATGTGCATTTGAGAACAACTTTGGGAGTTTCAAAAATCTTTGCTAATGTTCCAGTGGGTCTGGGAGATCTTGCAGTGCACTGTCCACCCCCCACCCCTGCCCAAATCCTTGAAAAGGTCTTAAGGGTTTAAATTCTGCTTTGAGGCCAAAAAGGTAAATTATTGAATTTATATTGAACTCTTAAACAAATTCCTAGTTAGCCAATCCCTATTATGTGCACAGAAAAACAGGGATTCTTGTCCCACTATTTCTGAGCTGAGAAATCTCTCCACCCCACTCCAAGCAGGTCACAGAAGGGGTCAAGAAACTCTCTAGTCTGGACTCCTGACCCAACAGTTTGCACTCATAGCCAAAGGGAAAAGGGGCAGAGGAAGCCAGTAAGGGACCTATATGGAAGAATCTTTTGAACCCATTCTCACTTCTTCAGTAGTTCCCAGTTGGTCTCAGGAGATTGCCCCAGCACCAGAACTCTAAAGACACATTCCTGCCCAGGGGCCCTGTGTCCAGGGAATGGCAAAATGGGTCAGGGAAACCGGGGGCCAGGTTGGGGACAGAAACCATGTTTTTCTTACCTAAACTTTGTAGCTCTCTAGGCCCCTAGTACACAGTAGATGCTTAATAAATGTTTGTCGAACAGAAGATCATCCTTGGACCGCCTACCCTACATCTCCTCCTCCTGCCGTTGTCCCCTTCTATCTCCCCTCCCTAGATGGGAGTGGTGATGGGGTGAAGGGGAGCCCACAGATCTACCCACAGACCCCTAGGGCCATTTCTTTCACAGAGCACCTCCTAGGTCGGAGACCTGAGCCAGTACCCTCTAGTACATCCTTGTAGACGCCTCAAGTTTCCCACCACGAATCCTCTTTCCTTTGACTTAACCTTCCTGGAAGAGCAGAAACCTTCCGCACCACTTCACCTTTTCCCACTGGGTAGAATGGGTTCATCAGACTCTTCCATAAGGGTCCCTTAACAGGCTTCCTTTTCAACGAGAGAAAGCGTAGTCTAGAGTAAACTAAGAGAGGTGTGCGAATAAGTTGGGGTTTGGAGACGTAGAAAGTAGTAGAAAGAGGAAAATGAGGGGCTGCCTTCACCCTCAAAGGTTTCCGTGGGAGGGGAGGAGCGGCCAGGAGTTTTCCTCAAAAGAAAAACCGAAGACATTGAAATTTCTAAGTGTGGAATAGCAAGCTCCCCCTCCCCCACCCCCGCATCCCGCACCCCTCACTAATAGCTCAGAAATGTAACCCAGAGCCTGGCCTCAGGCCCCGCAACTTGTCCAGGGAGGCCACAGCCCGGCCTGAGACTCCTCTGGTCCAAGTTATTACACCCAGATACAGCCCGCGGCGGCGGCGGCGGCGGCGGCGGCGGCGGCGCCTTGTTGGAGTGGACACGTCGGGTCAGGAACTGTAACGTGATCAGATGTTCATCATGTTCACTTAGGTAAATGAAGGCAGGGCTGGAGAGTGAGGCTCGGGCTGGAGCGCCTTCACAGCTCCCCTGACCTAGCAAGAGGGGCCGAGGGCGGGGGTGGGGGGTGGGGTGCGTGTGTGTGCGTGTGTGTGTGTGTGTGTGTGTGTGTGTGTGTGTGTGTGTGTGTGTAAGACGGTAAGGGAAGAGGAGGGTCTGAAAGTGATGGTTCATGTTCAGAGGAATGACTCCTTTTGGAAGAGGCGGAGGCTGGAGCCCGGCAAGGCACCGCTCTGTTTGCCTCTGTAGGAGGCAATAAGATGCACAAATCGTTCGCGTGCTCGCCCCTTGCAGGAGGCTGAGACCAATTTCGACTCGGTGTGGGTGAAATCTCTTTCAGGAGATTAAGAGGCAGGCAGGAGCAGCTAACCCAAGATTCACCTTAGAGGAGGGGTGGGGGAGGGCGGGCCAGGAGGCGACAAGGAAGAGCAGAAGACCGCTTTTCTCCACCTCCCTTTCTCTCTCTCCCTCATCTCCATCCCCATCCTTCTTTAGCGAAAACACTTCTGGCTTCCTAGATGCACATTCGTACATGACCTTAACCCTCGGGAAGGCCCCCCAAAGCAGCATGGGTGAAGAGAAAGAAAAGGCCAATGTTCAACTAGGAGTAATTTCCTCCCCCTCCACCCCATCTGGAATGCCGCTCTTTGGGAAGGTGGCTGGGTGGTTTGGAGGGAGCGGGGAATGGGGATGGTTCTTTGCAGAGGGAACTAGTCCTATGTGGTGTGACAAAAATCCTCTCTTCGCCCCAGGTCCCCCATTGCAGCTGCCCACGTTGAGGTGGGAGGGTTCATGGTATAGTGGGAAACTGCTAGAAACTGGGCATTGGGAGTCCTGGGTCCAGTCCCAAGATCTGCTCCCATCCATCTGTACCACTCTCAGCTAGTTACTTAACCTCTCTGGCCTGGTTCTCCTCTGTAAAATGCGGGTTTACATCAGAGGATCTCTGGAGTCTGTCACAGCTCTGAGATTCCCCGTTCTCCTTCCTTCCATTTCTAACACTATAGGATTCTGTGTTTGTTGCTGTGAGGGATTAAAAGGAGGAGAAAAGCCTTCTGCTATCTAGGGAATATCTCCCTTCCCCCTCCCCTCAAAAAGGCTTATTTTAGGTCCCTTCCTATAGAAACAAACTGGCAACTTGACCTAAAGGATAAACAGTAGACCTTGGGGTCAGAAAAGCCTGAGTTTGAGTCTTCCCCTTTAACATATTGGTTATATGATTCTGGACAAGTCACTTAACCTCTTACTTCTCCAGGCAACTCTTCACATAAGTTGCAAAGCTAGGGCTGTTCTGCACTGGTAGAGAGAATTTCCATTGTGGGAATTACCTATTACCAATGAAACCACAGGTCATCTTCCCATCTCTCTCTCTCTCTCAAAAAAACAAACTGGGAAAGTAGTTCCCCCTCTTTCAGCCTCAGTTTCCTCCTCTGGAAATGATGGGATTTCACTGAATGGTCTCTAGGCTCCCTGCCAGGTTTAACATTCCCTGTGTATAGACTCACAGCATAGACTAAGGAGTCTGTGAATTTAGCTAAGATTAAGACAGTGGATGGTGTTTCGGCTGAAGTGAGGTGGATGAAAGGCTCTCCAATTCTCTTTCCAAGTGCTGTTTGCTCCATAATTAAGGCTGACTTCTTTAAAACACACACACACACAATTCACCAGAGTTGTCGGTGTTAATTGGAGGCAGAGGGAAAAAAATTAAGAACATTTTTTTTTACTACATCAGAACTTATTATGAGATGATACTATTAAAGTGACACAGTTGAATTTGTGTGTTCAACCAAGGAGAAGCCTGGCATTCTCAAGTCACTCAGGTTGCCATGAAAGAATGGGCCCTCTCCAGAAGGTCTCTGAGAGGAGAAGGGGCAGAAGGAAGGCTGCTTTAGGGCTAAGTGTGGGGTTTGAGTTGGGTGGGGGAGGGTTGAGAGGGAGAGCACATCTCAAAATCACACATACCTATACACACACTTCAGGCACATCTCCCCAGATCTCTGACTGAGGAAGGAAGGGCAGGAGTGGGTGTGGGGGAGAGCCACCCAACTGCAAAATTACAAAGTTTCCCATCAGAGCCCAGGACGAAGGTTACAATTTCAAACTTGCCGGAGAGAGAGGGAGAGGCAAAAAGGCGCTAAAGATCAGTGACAAACATAGAAATCGAGGTAAAATAGAAAAGCACCAGTCAGCATTTCCCCAGATCAGAAAAAAAATACCCACACCACCACCACCATCACCACCACCACCACCACCATCACCACCACCACCACCACCACCACCCATGTTCCCTGCACAACCTCGTCCCTATTCTAGGCTGGGGAGGATTATTTTTAGGGATCTTAAGGGAGCCAACACCCCCAACGTCAGAGCCCTGGGATCAGGCAGGAGCTGTTGGGCTGAGCTGGGGGGGGGGGTCGAGAGCGGCCAGGGAAGGGGGTGGGGGGGCTAGCTTTCTTAGTTCTTGCACGAATTCCTTCTTCCACCCCTCCCACCCACCTCCAACAAAAAGCTTCTAAAGCACAGACTTCGCCAGCTAAATCACGCTTGGCAGTCCCTGGAAGGAGGCCGAAGAGTGAGGGCAGCCGGCCTCGTCCCGGGTTCAGTGGGGCTGGGCAGATGTCTCTGTGTCTGTGGCTCGTCTCTGGGTCTGTCTACGTCTCGAAGACCCGCCCCCGCAGCCCCCCACTGCAGGCGATCCGGGAAGGGGGTCAGGCCCTCCACTGTTCCTTACCTCGCCGCGGCCGGAGCCCCCGCGGAGCCCGGTCTCCTGACGCCGGCGCTCCCTCCAGTTAGCTGCTCGGGGAATCCAGCCAGTCGCTCCTCTTCCCCGGAACACGCCCGCGGCTGCCGCTGCCGCTGTCTCCGCTGCCGCTGGGGCCGGGACTGGGGCTGCATCTCCGGCTCAGGTGCGAATTCAATCCCTCCATGCTGAAGAGCAGAACCAGCCCCCCATCCACCCCTACCCCAACCCAGGGGCGTCCTCTTGCCTCCTCTTCTTCCCGCCGCCCCAGTCAAAAAATAAAAAATAAAAATATAGCCGATCAGTTCTGGGGCTGGGGGTGGGGGTGGGTCGATTTAAATAAATAAATATCTGGATTCCGTGGCTTAAAAAAAGTCTCCGTCCGAACCCCAACAAATCCAGAGGCGGGGAGGGTTGGTTCCCGAGCCCCGGGTCTCTCAAGAGCCTTCGCCCTTCAAGGGGCTTCTCTTGATGCATTGAGCGCCCATCCTGGACAGAGTTTCAGAGTACGGGTTTCTTGGGTGGACCCGGCTCCCTTTGCCCGGGTTGGACGCCTGGATCCTTCCCTGACTCGTGCTATTGGCAGCGACCTGGCCCCTCTGCGCTCCTCTCGCTAGCTCTCTCGGTGTCTCAGTGCGAGGTCCCCCCCCCCCCCCCACCTCCCCGCCTATTGGTTTTCTTGCTATCTGATCCTGAGCGAGTGCGGCTACAGCTCAGAGAGGCTTTAATGTTCTCCCATGCAGCTCCAACCTTTGCTTGCTCT
>NW_025383440.1:0-8679 GCF_016433145.1 Gracilinanus agilis
GAGAGAGAGAGAGAGAGAGAGAGAGAGAGAGAGAGAGAGAGAGAGAGAGAGAGAGAGAAACAGAGAGAGAGAGAGAGAAACAGAGAGAGAAGCATCTAGCTTTCTTGGCTTTCAACAAAGATCTGGCATTTAAGTCCCTGCTAACTGGGCAAGTCACTAACCCATCATCCCTCTGGACTCTTTGCCAGTTCCAACAATCAGAAAAACCATCATTCTTTGGGGCTCTTTTGCCTGCAATTGGTCGGCCCCGATTATTGGCGGGAGGCAGGCCTTTTCCTCCTCCCATCAGCAGCTTTCCCCTTTGCAGCAGAGATCCTTTAAGTCACAGAAGAAATGCCGTTCTGGGGAGTTGCTTCCCTTCCATCTGGCCCCGAGCTCCCCTGTAGGAGAGATTCCTCTGTCTCCAGCAGGTCCTTTCCCAGCAGCAGGTGGCTTCTCCATAGGAGGAGCCCCATCAAAGTAGAGAAAGGAAGAAAAAGAATTCTCCAGCTGAATCGGATAAAGGGGCCAGAAGGTTCCCCAGTGAAAACTAAGGGACCCCGCTGGGGTTCCCCAATCAAACAAGAGAAGGGGACTTTCCATGGGCTCCAAGTAAACTGGAACCGGACTCTTGGGGGAAGTCCAGTTCCCACAGAGAGAAGCCCTCTGTGAAACTGACTGAGGCATGGCCTGGGGAGTTTGTTCCGAAGGGTGGGCCCACTTTTTTTTTTTACCTACTGAATTCTTTTTATTTTTTATTTTTTAAAGTTTTTCTTTTGAATATTTTCCCATAGTTACATGCTTCATGTTCTTTCCCTCTCCCCCAAACCCCCCTAACCCCCCCTTAGCCGATGCACAATTCCACGGGGTTTTCCATGTATCATTGATCAAGACCTAATTCCATATTATTGATAGTTGGACTAGAGTTATCATTTAGCGTCTCCATCCCCAATAATATCTGCATCAGCCCATGTGTTCAAGCAGTTGTTTTTCCTCTGCGTTTCCGCTCCCACAGTTCTTCCTCTGAGTGTGGCTGGTTTTCTTTCTCATAAGTCCCTCAGCCTTGCTCTGGATCCTTGCATTGCTGCTAGTAGAGAAGTCCGTTATGTTCGGTTGTACCACAGTGTATCCATCTCTGTGTACAAAGTTCTCCTGGTTCTGCTGCTTTCACTCTGCATCAGTTCCTGGAGGTCTTTCCAGTTCACATGGAATTCCTCCAGTTTATTATTCCTTTCAGCATAATAATATTCCATCACCAACAGATACCACAGTTTGTTCAGCCATTCCTCAATTGAAGGATATTCTCTCATTTTCTAATTTTTTGCCACCACAAAGAGTATAGCTACCAAAGGGTGGACCCACTTAATCATGCCAGTCACCAATTGCTGAGATTGAAATCTGTGAATAAGAGAAACTGAGGCAAGAGTTCCATTTACGATTGGTTTATTGGTAATTGGCCAATAAAGTGGGTCCAAACCCACCTCAGTTGGTACAAGGAGCTTATTGTGTGCTTAGAGAGCATTAAAAAACAACCAAAAAACCCCAACCCTCTTCAGTCTTAGAATTGCTACTGTTGGTCCCAAGGCAGAGGAGCAACAAGGACCAAACAATGAGGGTCAAGTGACTTGCCCAGGGTCATGCAGTGAGGAAGTGTCTGAGGGCAGACTTGAACCCAGGATCCCTTGTCTCCTGGCCTGCATCTCTATCCACTGAACTACGCAGCTGGCCCCTACAGAGCATTTTTATAGGCATGAGGAACACTAGAATGGGGAGACAATAAATGAGGGATATTGATCACAAATTGGGAACAGGAACAAGAGTCTTCCTGAGTCCAAGCCCAAGCATGGGAAGAATGGTACGATGCACGTCAGGGCTTGGGCTTTCTCATTGGCTGGGGTATTGGAGAGTTTCCATTAATGTTATGGAAATCTGCCCTGTGTAAGTGTCTTGGAGAAGGACAGGGAACAGATTAACGATACTGGGGGTGGGTGTTCCCAGCCCCATGTGACTATCCTCGATCATGGCGTGATTATGATAACTGGGACGGCTAGGTTGTTCAGTGGGTAGAGTTCTGGGCTTGGGCTCAGGAAGACGCCTGTTCCTGAATTTGAATCAGGCTTCAGACACTTCCTAGATGTGTGACCCTGGGCAAGTCACTTCATCCTGTTTGCCTCAGTTTCCTCCTCTGTAAATTGAGCTGGAGAAGGAAATAGCAAACCACTCCAGGATCTCTGCCAAGAAAACCCTCATGTGCTCCAGTCCAGCAGCAAATCTCTAACAAGGTTTTTAATGGGAATGAAGAGCTTTGCTCATCAGCTGAGCTCTGCAGAGGCTCGGTTTTGCCAGAATAAGGAAGCTGGCTGGAGCCAAGGCCCTTCTAGCCTGTACAGAGTCATGTCCATGCTTTTTTTTTTTTTTTAAACTCTCACCTTCCATCTTAGAATCAATGCTGTGTATTGGTTCTAAGGCAGAAGAGTGGTAAAGGCTGGGCAAAGGGGGTGAAGTGACTTGCCCAGGGTCACTGAGCTAGGAAGTGTCTGAGGCCAGAATTGAATCTAGGACCTCCTGTCTCTGGGCCTGACTCTCCATCCACTGAGCCACCCAGCTGCCCCCACATCCACGCTTCTTACCCTACTAAGAGTTATAAAAGCAGAATTACAATGTGAATCGATTCCAAGAAAATCACGAGTTACCACTTCATAGATCTAAAACCAAAATGAAGCATTATTGGAAATGGACATAAGCAAGAAGATTAGGGATCCAATAAGATTAAGGATCAATAAGATTAGGGATCAATAAGATTAGGGATCAATAAGATTAGGGATCAATCGGTCAATAAACATTTGTTGAGCACCTACTAAGCGCTGATGATACAAAAAGAGGCAAAAGACAGTCCCTTCCCTCAAGGAGTCTACAGTCCAATGGGGGAGACAACATGTAAACAAATATAAAAAAGACGAACAGGAAAAGAGTAAATAACCACCAGAGGGAAGGCTCTGGAACAAAGAGGGCTGGGGAAGGCTTTTTGGAGAAGGTGGGATTTTAGTTGGGACTTAGAGGAAGCCAGGCTGGGGCAGCTAAGTAGCACAGTGAATAGAGGTCCAGGCCTGGTGACAGGAGGATCTGGGTTCAAATCTAGCCTTAGATACTTCCTAGCTGGGTGACCCTGGGCAAGAGTCACTTAACCCAATTGCCTAGCCCTTGCTGCTCTTCTGACTTAGAGTTGATAATAAGAGAGAAGGTAAGGGTTTAAAAAAAGCAAAGGGATGTCAGTACTCAGAGGGGAAGAGGGGACAGTGTTCCAGGCTTTGGGGATAGCCAAAGAGAATGCCTGGAGCCAAGAGAGGGAGCCTCTTGTTCCTGGAACAGCCAGTGGACCAGTGCCATTACAGTTAAGAATATGTGTTGGGGAGCAAGATGTAAGAAGATTGGAAAGGCAGGAGGGGGCAGGTTATGAAGGGCTTTGAAGGTCAAGCAGAGCATCTTGTGTTTCACCCTGGGGGTGCTAGGGAGCCACTGGAATTTTTCAAGTAGGTAGAGGGACATCATTGGACCTGCATTTGAGGAAAATCACTTTAGTGGTTGAATGGAGGATGGATTGAAGAGAGGAGAGACTGGAGGCAGGTTCCCCCCTTCCCTGCTCCCCCCACTACCCCCAGCAGTTATTGTAATAGTTGTGGTGGGTGAAAGATGAAGTGACAGAGGAAACAAATGTTTCATCTTCTGAGCACACCAATTCTTTTTTTTTTCCTTATCCAAAATCAGTTTCTTTTTTTTTTTATATTTTATTTTTTTAGAAAAATTTTCCATGGTTACACAATTCTGGTTTTTACTTTCCCCTTCACCCCCTTCATGCCCCCCCCCATTTCCAACTTGCCTTTCCACTGGTTTTAACATGTGTGATTAATCAAGACTTATTTACATATTATTGATAGTTGCATTTGTGTGGTCGTTTAGTGTCACTTCCCCAACCATGTCCGCATCAACCCATGTGTTCAAGCGGTTGTTTTTCTTCTGTGTTTCCACTCCCGCAGTTCTTCCTCTGAATGTGAGTAGTGTTCTTTTCCATAAATCCCTCAGAATTGTCCTGGGTCATTGCATTGCTGCTAGTACAGAAGTTCATTACATTTGATTTTACCACAGTGTATCAGTCTCTGTGTACAACGTTCTCCTGGTTCTGCTCCTTTCACTCTACATCAGTTCCTGGAGGTCTTTCCAGTTCACATGGAATTCCTCCAGTTTATTATTCGTTTGAGTACAATAGTATTCCATCACCAGCATATACCACAATTTTTTCAGCCATTCCCCAATTGAAGGGCATCCCTTCGTTTTCCAGTTTTTTGAGCACAGAAATTCTATTAAGCAGTGCATGTCAATTTCCCAACAAACTGGGACCAAGGCCCTTCCTCAGCTTCAGGATGGACCCCAAATACAGGAGGAAATAGATTAAAAACAATTAATCAAATAAGGCTAATTAATTAAAAGGAAAAATACACTAGGTAATTGATGCCTAATTAGATGAAAGATTTGGGACTTTCTAAATTGGGAGGGGGAGAGTGAAAGGGAGCATTTCCCTGAATTCAGGAAAACAAGTGTCCCATTTCCCCCACCCCTACCCCCAAGTGTCATGGAAATCATGGAAACAGTAACTGATTGAACAATGTGGGGCCAGTTTTCAGATAACACATATGGGTGTTTGAGATGATCAATTATGAGAAAACTCCTTCCATTATTCATAGGATCTGATTGTGCTTCTGGTCAGCGTAACCCGGGTCCTTGGTTAAGAGTCTAAACAGCAAGCACAGGGAATCCAATTTCCCAGGCACCCAGGGCTGGGTTCAGATACTGCAATAAGATTTTCTTCTAATTTCCACAACTGAATAAAGTTTTCTCATAGGACAGAAACTGGACTAGACCCATAATTGAATAGCAAGGGAACTAAGCTGGTTCCAGAACAGAGTCACCAGTCAGAATCAGTGGGATTCACTCAGTTCCCATACTTAGCCTCTTGCTGTCCTGATTCCCTCAGTTCCCTCGGTTTTCCTCATAATCTGGGCATGAGGTGATGAAGGTCTGCATCAGGGTTGGGGGAGTGTCAGAGGAGAGGAGGGGGCATATCTGAGAGACATTGTAGAGGTGATACTGACAGCCCTTGGCACCATGTTGGATCATGAGGAGTCTAGGATGATCCCAGGGTTGGGAGCCTGAGGGACTGGGAGGAGAGTGGTGCCTTCTACTATAACAGGGAGGGTGGGATGGGAAGGGCAGGATTTAGGGAGGAAGATGATGAGTTCTGTTTTAGACATATAGACTTGAAGATGTCTATTGGACATCCAGTTTGAGATGTCTGAAAGGCAGTGGGAGACATGAGGCTGGATATCAGCAGAGAGACTGGGGCAGGAAACATAGATTTAAGAGTCATCAGCATAGAGACGGTTATTAACTCCATAATGAGTTTGCCAGATGATGTAATATGGAGGGAGAAGAGAAGAGGAACTAGGATGGAAACCTGAGGGACGCTTGTAGTTAGAGGGCATGATCTGGACAAACATCCAGTGATGGAGACAGAGGAGGAGCAGTCAGAGAGTGAGGAGGAGAACCGGGAGAGAGGGGTGTCCTGAAAACCTAGAGAGGAGAGTGTATCAAGGAGGAGACAGTGCTCAACAGTGTCTAAGGCTGGAGAAAGGTCAAAGACGATGAGACTGGATTTGATATCTAAGAGATCATTGTTCACTTTGGAGAGAGCAGTTTCCCTGGAAAGAATAGCTTGGAAACTAGATTATAAGGGGTTCAGAAGAGATTGAGAAGAGAGAAAGTAGAAACTGTACTTTGGTGGCCTTTTCAAGGATTTTAGATAAAAAGGACAGAAGAGATATAGGATTATAGTTAGCAGGGATGGAAAGATCAAGTGAGAGTTTTTGTTTTTTGTGATGGAGAGGCATGGGCATGTTTGTAGACAAAAGGGAATGAGCCAGTAGAGAGGGAGAGTTTGAAAATCAATGAAAATGGGGGTGGCAGAGAGAGGAGATAGGAGGGAATGGAATCATCTGAACAGGTAGAGGGGTCAGCCTTGGTAAGGAGCAAGGCCACTTCAGATGAGACGAGTGAAGGAGGAGTGACAGGAGGTACTTAATTGATTGGAAATGAGGAAAAAGAGGGGAAAAGGGGGGAGTTGTCAGCAAATGGTCACATCTTTTTTTTTTTTTTTCCTATATAATGTGAGGCAAGATTCTCAGCTGTGAGTTAAGAGGAGAGCCAATGATATCCATTATCACTACTGATATTTAATGTTGTATTAGAAATGCTAGCTATGGCAATAAGACAAGAAAAAGAAATCGGAAGAGTAAGAATGGGCAACAAAACTATCATTCTCTGCAAATGATATGACGGTGTATACTTAGAAAACCCTAGGGAATCAACTAAAAAACTAATGGAAACAACGAACGACTTCAACAAAGTTGCAAGATATAAGATAAACCCATATAAACCACCAGCATTTCTATGTGCACCGATGAAACCCAACAGGAAGAGAAGGAGCCATTCGAGTTAAAATCCCTGCAGACAACCTAAAATACTTGGGAATCTACCTGCTAAGACATATCCAGGAATTATATAATACAATTGATAACACTCTTCACACATACAAAGTCAGATCTGCTATTTGGATTTGGATACTTTGTACTTGGGCAGACTAGACCAACATAAAAATGTCGGTGCTACCTACGTTAATTATGTAGTCAATGCCATGCCAATCAAACTACAAAAGAATTACTTTATGAACTTGAAAAAATAGCAAAATTCATCTGAAGGAAGAAAAGGTCAAGAATATCAAGGGAATCAATAAAAAAAGGGAAGGAAGGCTGCCCAGCAGTATCAGATCTGTAAGTAATTACAAAGCCATAACTGTCAAAACTATTTGGTCCTATGTAAGAAACAGATGGTTGATCAATGGAATAGATTAGGTACACAATATGCAGAAATATGATGGTTGATAAACTGAAGGATCCCAGCTATTGGAGGAAGAATTCACTATTTGAAAAAAACTGTTGGGAGGACTGGAAAGTGAGGCATTAATACCACCATATTATTGACCAAGATAAGCTCAAAATGGGGACATGATTCAGACATAAAGGGTGATATCATAAGCAAAGTACTGGAGCATGGAAGAAAGTATCTATCAGATCTCTGGGTGGGGAAGAGAGCAAACAAGAGATAAAATGGATGTTTATTATCTGAAAGCTGAAAGGGTTTTGCACAAGCAAAATGAATGTTGCTAAAGTTATTATTTTAAAAAAATATTTTCATTTCTTTAAATATTTTCTAATTACATGTAAAACAATTTTAACATTCATTTAAAAAATTTTGAGTTCCAAATTCCCTCCTTCCCTTCTTCCCCTCCCTTCTTTCCTTAAGAAGGTAAGCAGTTGGATATTGATTATACATGTAAAGTCATGCAAAACCTATTTCTATATTTGCCAGGTTGCAAAAGAAAACCCAGATGAAAAAGGGGAAAAATGAAGTTTAAAAAATAGGCTTCAGGGGGCAGTTGGGTAGTTCAGTGGATTGAGAGCCAGGCCTAGTGATGGGAGGTCCTAGGTTCAAATCCGGCCTCAGACACTTCCAAGCTGTGTGACCCTGAGCAGGTCACTTAACCCCCATTGCCTAACAATGCCTTGGAACCAATTCACAGTATTGACTCCAAGATGGAAGGTAAGGGTTTAAAAAAATAGGCTTCAATCTGCATTTAAATTTCCTCAGTTCTTTCTCTGGAGGTGGGGGCCTTTTTCATGATGGGTCTTCTGGAACTGTCTTGGATCCCTGCAGCTGAAATTAGAGGAAAACTAGGAAACTGTGTGTGTGTGGGCATTCTTTGTTGCAAGTTTCTCTGATAAAGGCCTCACATGTATAGAAAACTGAGCCAAATATATAAGCACAAGAGTCATTCTCCAATTGACAAATGGTCAAAGGACATGAACAGGCAGTTTTCTGAAGAAGAAATCAAAGCTATTAATTATATGAAAAAATAGCCAAAATCACTAATAGAGAAACCCAAATCAAAGCAACTCTGAGATATCACCTCACATCTGTTAGATTAACTATTATGACAGAAAAGGAAAATGACAAATCCTGGGGGTGGTGGAAGTGGAAAAATAGGGACACTGATGCATTGTTGATGGAGTTGCAAACAGATCCAAACCATTCTGGAGAATAATTTGAAGCTATGCCCGAAGGGCTATCAAACTGTGAATAGACTTTGACACAGCAATACTACTACTAGGTTTGTAGCTGAAAGAAATTTTTAAAAAAAGAAGAAAAGGACCTATTCATACAAAAAATATTTATAGCTGCTCTTTTTGTGGTGGCAAAGAACTAGAAACTGAGGAGATGGCTGTCCATCAACTGGGGAATGGCAGAACAAATTGTGATGTACAATGGTGATGGAATAAATACTATTGTGCTGTAGGAAAAGAGGAGTGGAATGGTTTCAGAACAATCTGGGAAGACTTGTATGAACTGATACAAAGTGAAGGGAGCAGAACCTGGAGAACCTTGAACACAGTAACAGCTATATTGTATCAATGGTCAACTATGAAAGACAAGACTCGGGGATTCTTAGCAATGCAAGGATCCAGGACAGTTCTGAAGGACTCAGGATGAAATATGCCCCCCACCCCCACCCCCACCCCCAGAGAGATGATG
>NW_025383441.1:0-10203 GCF_016433145.1 Gracilinanus agilis
TGTGAGAGAGAGAGAGAGAGAGAGAGAGAGAGAGAGAGAGAGAGAGAGAGAGAGAGAGAGAGAGAGAGAGAGAGTCTAAAAAGAATTTTCTATCAACTTTCCCACGGCGGGAGGGGGACAGATGCACCACTAGAGTCAGATGAGCTGCATTTCTAGCGTGTTTAATCAGTCTTAGCCACATCTGGAAACGTGACCAAAGGGAAAATGATCCCAAAGTCCCCAGACACAGACCGCCGCTTTATTTTGCCGTGCTCAAAACTGTTGGAGTTGGAGCCTCAGGACTGATTAGGGCGCAAAATGCATTTCTATTGGGGTGGAGTGGAGTGGAGGGGTGCCAGCCCCTCCCCCCCCAACCACTTCGCTTTTAGCCAGCTTTCTGGCGTGGCTCAGGAATTGATTTCGTACAGGTCTGGCTAGGTGGGTCTGGGCTAAAGTTCTCTTCTTGCTTTCTTGCTTCCCCGCCGCTGGCTTAGCGGAAGCATCCCCGGATCTCCTGCGGGCCTGGGGGGCGGGGAGGGGAGCTTCCGTCCTGAATCCATCTTTTGTGTTCAGGTGCAGTCTGACCCCTGCGGTCTTCCATGCAACCTGAAGCCTTAGCAATGGCAGAGAAGGGAAGTCATTACTAGAAGCTCTCGCGGCCCAGGTTAGGCTATGGCGGCCTAGGATTGCCAGTAAAGCCCTTGGCTCGGGATAACTGAAGCTCATCCTACACGTGGCGCTGGGAGGGGAACTTGGAATCTTCGAGAACGCTATTGGGGGAAAGAGATGGAGGAATAAAGTTTTCCGGTAGGGGAAGCCGGCCTTTAGAAGGGCAAAGGAGATCCAAGATGCCCGGGCACTGTGCGCCTCGGCGCGTTGGTCCGAGAAAGCTAAGGCGGCTTCGTTTGGTGGAGGCGACAGTCTCACGTTGTCTCTCCAAGAAGCTCCACGTATCAGTGCCTCGCCTGAAACGGGTGTAGTCACAGTCTGCGGCGCTCCTTTGGTGGGTCCTTCTGCCTACCCACATCTCCATTTCCGTACCCCAGCCCACCTCAGCTCCCCTTTCCTGGGGGCGGGTGGAGGAAATCTAGGAGCCTGGGCTGGTGAGGAGTGCAGAGAAGAGAAGCCTGCGCAGCTTTGGGGAGAGTCTCCCGTCACTCCCCAAAGCGGACAGTAAGAAGGGACCTCGGCGTGGAAATCTCTGCGTGCCGAGGCACGGAGGCCAGGCAGAATGCGTGTCCTTAAAGAACAAAAAGGCACCCTTTTTGCTCGGAGGTCGGGTCCTCTAGCCCCTCCCGACGTGTCCTCCGTCAGCTTTCCGGGTTGCGGTAGGACTCCGGAGGAAGGCAAAGCCAAGCTTCGCATCTTCAGCCCTCGGTCGGAGGCCTGGGCGGGGGGGGACAGACTCAAGCAAACACAGCCGCAGCTGCGCTGCAACTTCTATCTGGTTTGGGGGAGGTAATGGTAGGGGGATGTAAACAATAGGAGTCATCCGGAGCCCTTGATCTTTATTTAAATATAGGCTTGTTTATCGGTGTCATCCTAGGAGGATTAATTAGATACATTTATTCACAATTTGGTGTCTGACACTCCATCTTAGGAATGCCTTATCATCACAAGGTGTTAATTGGGGCCACTCAGCCACTTACGTTTCTATTAAACAGTGTGAGGACTTTTCACAAGTCCCCGTTTCTTTTTTACTGTACAGTGCAAAAATATACTGGGACTTGAAACAGGCTCGAGTCGCGTCGTGCCTCGACGCTACTTTCCACTGGTAATTGGTGTTTGACAAGCCGGGGAAGGAGGATGAGAGCGGGTAGCTCGCCTCAGATTCAGGGACGGCTCACTCGCTTGGAGCGCGCGCGCGCGTGTGTGTGTGTGTGTGTGGGGGCTTTGGGAAACTAGGAGCCCGGGTGTTTGGGGGCACGAGGAAGACTTGAGCTGAAGGGCCCGTCCCGGGAGTTTGAATCCGTTAGGAGGGAAGAACTAGGAAGATATAAAAATCAATTCAAAAGCAAATTCGCCCCCTCCCTGCCCTCTACTAGGTGTGCGTCTTCGGGCCTCTCGCGTTTGAGGTGTATGCTTACGAAGAATTGATGTCTTTTAGTTAAGTCTGGGTTCAGATTTGGGTTGAGCAAGGGCACTAGTGTAAACGCTTGGAGATCCGGCATTTTAACTGCATCGATTCTAGTCCTTAGAAGGGTCAAACAAGTATTTGAGAGAAGGGCGGGAGGGGTAGGGGTGTATCAGTGGAGGTGACGGACTTGGCTGCCTTCATTCTGTGCGGAAGAGGCTGGGGCTATTTGCACTGCCGTCTAGCCTAATCCTTTTAGCAGATGCAAGTCCCCGCGGCGCATTTAGCAAATCTCCGCTCCTTCCCTAAACTTCTACCCGCAGCCCGGGTCTAGAAATAACGAGGTTTTGAGAATAGGAAAGAACCTTTCTTCAGATAAGCCGAGGTGCCGGTCCAGACAGAGGACTGGGAAGGAAGGGGGGAGGGCAGTCCTTTTATCTCTTGATCATTCCTTTTCTTCGATTCCCCGCCGAGCAGGAATTTGCTGGGGGTTGGGATCCGGCTCTGGAAAGATTTTGCTGGCGGGAGGTGGAGGGAAAATGGGAGTTGAGTTAAGGGATCCGGGCAGGATCTGGGGCTAATCCGTCCCCTGTTTGCCCAGCGCCTACCTCCAAGCTGCAGGCTGAAGCCTGGAAATTGACAGGAGTTGGAAATTAACAAGGTCCGGAAATTAACCTGAGTTGGAAATGAGCACAAAGTGTTGTGTTTGAGCCGGAGCCGAGGGGACCAGGTCCCAGAGCTTGACAGCCGGGGACCAACTAGAGGACCTAGCTGTGGACGTGTGGAGAGTAACCCGGGCTCTTGGCTTCCTCTCCGGGCCTCTACCCAGGCCGCCAGAGGGGGTAGGTGGGGGTGGAGCGGGGTTTTTTGGGGAGGGGGGGGGACGGGGTGTTGAAGAAAGCTCTCCCAGGCCAGCGGCTTGACAAATTGCAGCAAAAAGCCGCAGGTGGGAGGGAGCCGGGGTAGCGAAAACCCATCTGAGTAAGCCCTAGCCAGCCTGTGGCAAGGAGCCGAGATGTGCTTGGAGGGGGGACAGGAACTTGTGGGTCTCTAAAAGGGTCAGGGTGTGGGGTTCCAGGATAGCCCACGTGGGCGGGTGCAAAGCATGCGCCTGGCTCTGCAACACCCCCCCGCCGCAGGTTTTTTTTTTTTTTAATTTAACCCCGCCCCCGAAACCCAAGGGAGCAGAAGCCAGGACTTTAAGGACTAATTGATTGTAAATAGCTGGACGCATGCCCAACAAACGGATACGGGGAGATGGATGAATACAGCCTGGGCTTCCTCTGATAAGACAGCCACGAAAGCCTACGTGGCCCCTTCCCGAGCCCCTTTCTACGAAAGAGCCAAGATCTAGGGGCTAATAGTTTCCACATGCCCAGACTTCTCTTCCGTGTCCTCCTCCCTCTCCAGCCATGGCAGCTGCATTGGGCCCCCGAAGAGCACAACCCAGATCTTTGGAGTCCAAGGTCTTTGCCCTCCCAGCAGGAGCTGGACAGTATTACTACTCTTCCTTTCTCTTTGAGGAGAGGTAGAATGAGGACCACCCGCTGCCAAAGAAGCCGGGAAGCTCGATAGATCCTCGCCTCTGAAAAAACATTTTCCTACATATGTACAGAAGAAAGAGTCAGGTCCATTCCCCCTAATGCACCACATTTATTAAAAATGACCATGACTGTACATACAAAAACCAAGATCTCTAAAAAGCCTTCATGAGCCGGTGCACTGGCTTTGAAATCCACAGCATCACCAAGAAGAGGGGGAAATAGGTGAAATGGAAGTTTTGCTCGTTGTTATTTTAAAACACATTTTCCAGTTAGTACAGGGGAGCTGAAAAATACACTCTTTCCTACCTACAAAGTAACCAGGTTGATTATTTCCCCAAGTACTGAAAATGGGGGGTGGGGAGTGGGGGGGAGGACACCCAAGCCCACCCAGTCTCCTCCCAAAATCAGGCCTCTGGTAGGTGGCCCAGTATTCTGAACAATCCTTTTCAAGGCCAAAGCACCAACTTTACATGATCTTAGCAGGACTCCTATGTAGACTATTTGTACAAGATATTCCACAGTATTCTACAGTGTATCTAAACACACACAACTGTACACTTTGAATTCTATTTTTGGTGACCTCCTCCCCTCCCGCAGGGCTCTTTAAATGCCAACCATAGAAAGAACAGGTCTAGCTTTTCTTAAGTGCAGCAGTCATGTGCTGAGGCAAACCTGGCCAGCTCTGGAAGCCTGAAAACGAGAGAGGAAAGGCCTGTCCCTCTCCTGGGCACTGGCTCTCACCATCCTCAGGAAAAGCATATTAACGGCTCGGCGTTGTTGCCAAAGACCTCAGTGGAGTCATGAGGCCCACCTCTGACTCTCCCCAAATTAGAAAGCCTTTGCCACACACTCTCTGCTCTTATTGACTTAGAGATTTTGAAATCGAAAGGAGGGCTTGGTTGCCAGCATCGATCCCCAACTCCCATCGTCAAAGGCCCCTGGGATACCCTCCCTGAAGGTTTAGTGTCTCCAATAAATATGCCACGTGGTTAAAACCAGAACCTCGAGGATCCTTAAAATGTCAAAGTTGTAGAGAGCCATTAGTTGATCACCCACACAAAATAAACCCCCAAAGCAAAAACAAACGAGATACTAGGTTGGTTCCCATTACCTGCAGCAATCAAAAAGCTTTGGCACCTTCTATAAAGAATTGCACCACACGGTATGCTTCGAGGCGGGAGGCAAAAGTCTTTTTGGCAACCTAGACAGGAACAGAACAAAACAAAAAGCAACGGAACAAAACCCCAAGCACACGCACCGAGTCCACCTTTAAAAACTGGCCACTTTGACAGGAGGAAGGAACAGACCGCTTCCTTCTAGGGACTCGTGTAGAAGGCATAGTAGCCCATGCCTTTGGAAGTGTCTTTGCTATAATCTTCTCCATTTAGGTCCTCACACTTTATCGATGGGGAATTTTCATTGCTGGAGGTACTGGGAGAGAGCCTCCTTCTCTTGCAAGCACTAGTATACACCCCAGAATCATTGGAATCGAGAGACTTTATGGAAGGGGGCGTCTCTATCCAGGAAGAGCTAATTTCTTCTTTAACTTTCTCTTTGGAGAGCTGATCTTCAGAGAAACCAGGAGGGCTGGTTCTGGATGTCCATGGCAACCCGGCTGCCATCTTTCTCTGGTAAGAGCCTCGGCCCCCCCAGCCTGCCATTGCAGGGAAGGAAGGGTCAGGGTAATAGCCCAGGGCATGGGACGTCTGGAGGGGCAGGGATTTAATGCTATAGGGCAGCAAGGTGCTAGAAGAGTACTCTGACTCGTAGGAACTTATATCCAGTTTGTTGCCTCCAGGTTGCTGCACGGGAGTCACGAGCCATCTCTGGGGAGGGTTGGAGACCTCTTCGCTTTGCTGGGGGGAAAGGAGACCATTGGTCTGGGGGACGGTTCTCTCGCTGTTATAATATCTTGCTTGAGGTAAAGTGTTGACGAAAGGCTCCGGGAAGAAGGACTGAACCCCGTAGCGGCCTCCTGGTACAATCTGATGGGATCTAGGAGAATCCGTGGGAGATGGAGTTAACCTGTCATTTTCGGAAGCGGTGTACATGCTACAACATAAAGAGAAACACTTAAAAAAAAACCCCAAACCCTACCATCGCTCCTGACCACTCCACTTCCCAGAACTGGGGGGGGGGGGGGGGGAGGGGAGGGAAGGAAGGTTTCCCGGATGGTGCCTTTGAGAACTTGATGCTGGCAGCTGGGCGCTGGTGAGCTCGGGCTGGTCAAACCGTCTATCTGTTTTGTCTCAACATTTCTTCTTTTGCATAAACCTGGAGGCCTCTCCCTTCAGGTATTAATTATGAAGCTCTTAACAATTCTCTTACGCAGGGTGGCCTCAAATGACCCTCCCTCCCTCTCTCTGGAGACTGTTCACCTATTTGAAGCCAATTTAACTCTTTAAAAAAGTGTATCCATTTCCGAAAGCCTAAGAAAAGCAAGTAGCAGCCAACATCAAATACAGCAAAACACAATGAGGCAAAAGGAAATATTAAAGATTTTCTTGGTAAAATACTCCTTCGGAGGTAGGTGTTTGAATAAGCCATTCTCTTCTAACGGTGGGTAGAGTGTCGCTAAGGAAGGAGCCCCAGATGTGGAGTTATAGAACCTGGCTTCAGATTCTAGTTCTGCTACATACTCTCTGGGTGACCTTGGCCAAGTCACCTTACATCTCTGGGGCGGTAAAATGAGGGTTTTGGGGTGTTAGATGGCCTCTAACGGATTTTCTAGCTTGAAAACTATGGTTTTATAACTATGCAAACATGAATAAAACTACACTTACGAATCATAGTTGTCCCTGAAACCTTTTGCAAATGGATTATGGTCAATCTTCAGCTGAGTGATCTAGAGGAAGGGGGAAAAATGACAACCATTGAGTACTTTTTGTGTGTGTTGGCATTCGCTTAGGGCTCACTTCTAAAGAGGTTCTCTGATCTTTGAATTGACTCACATCAGTGTTCTGGTAAGCTGTCACAGCAATGAACTGGGTTTCAGAGAAAGTGAATGTCTGAGTCTTGGAGGAATCATTAAGGTCTTCCACACCATCCTCTGTCACTTCGACAATGTGAAGCCGGGGCTGGTACTTATGAAGAGACTGCAGGACGATCATCTGGGAATGGGAAAAAGGAGTAGCCACTTACAGAAAGGCATTTTAGAGATTCAAATAAAGTTAGTTGTTAAAGGCTATGATTGTGTCTTGAAGCTCTGAGAGCTTTAGGGTTCTTTCCTCCTAAGACTACAGTCCAAACATTCCCTTTCTAAACCCATCAGGTTGTTCGAGTAATACATTTCCCAGCAGCAGAAAGCATTGGGTTCAGAAATGCTATTAGAGACAAGGTTTGAGCTTTCCAGGGTGGCTTGCTGGGAAGGTTTCTGTCCATCAGCAAATACCGTTCCCAACGTGCTATCGACAACAGCATCAACAATTCAGTAAGAGGATATATAAAATCGGTTGTTGGGTTTGGGGCAGGAAGTTGGAAGGGGAAAAACATTTTCATGTTGGTCATAACTTAGGACAGGCAGTTAAACAAGAGCTCAAGATTCTTAGGACAAAAAGTTTCTCCACTTCCGGAGGAGCCAAGTGTCCAGAAGACCCCAGGGCAGATTACCTGGGTGTTGTTGTTGTTGGCGCCTTTGTTATTGGTGAGTTTCAGTTTTCCAAAGGAGATTTCCTGCCTCATCCAGTGAGAGCCAGTGTTGGGAGACTCAGGGTGAACATACATTTTGTTGCCTACAAAAGAAGGAATATTGAAGGAAAGAAATGAGGTATGACTCGCCTCTCCATGGCTCCTGGAGTTTCTGGGTGGGCCAATAGAGCCGGGATATAGAGCCAATGTTTTTTACTCCTTAAAGGGCTATATACAAATGGCCACTCTTGACTACTCCACTTGTTATTCTTCATTGTGCCCAGAAATAGAGGCATTCTATCCTTTTGGAGCTCGTTTTCAAATGTTCGACATACTCAAATACCCAACTGAAACCCAGATACTAAGTCTAAGCTCCCCTCCCCCCAAATACTGGGCTACCCTTGAGGACCCCTCATTAGAGGTCAGCTTGTGGAGTGAAATTTGTGAAGAAGCTCTCACTTTTGAGGGGATGTCACATAACTATCTGACTTTATCCCTTGGATTGGTTTGATCATACTAAACTTGTTTTCCGTTTTAAGCAGTTAAGCCTCTTTTCTGGTTCCATTTTTGATACTCAGATATCAATCAGCACTTGCAAAGAGCACATTTGGTGTCTTTTCACTTTTTTTTTTTTCACCATTTAGCAACAAAAACCTTTTAACAGAAAGATCAAGTCCACTCAGAAATAGATTTTACTTCTTTGTATATATTGAAAGCAATAAAGTTGACATCAAAAGACTCCTCGGACTATTCATAACACATACACAAAACTTTGGACCATCAGGCCTTGGGAGAAATCTTTCAAAAGAGATAAACAATTAAACAGTTATGTTGTGGAAAGAGTCCTGGACTTGGAGTCAGAAGACTGGTCTGAATCTTGGCTCAGTGGCTTTCCAGCTATGTGGACTTGGATCTATCATTTCCCCTCTCTTGGCCTCACAGTCTCATCTATAAAATGAATTAGAGAACTCCAGGGTCCCATTTAGTTCTAACATTCTGTGATTATAAGAAATTTGAATTATATCAATCTACCCAGGAAATTTGATGCCTTGATGATCTCTCCACCCCAGATTTACTTCCCCAGTCAATTTAATCACCCTGCATGTTGTTGTCAGCTTTGCCACACGTCACCCATTTGCCCCCCTGAAATCGCCAGTGGTTGGGGTCAGCCAGCACCACCTCCACAAACACGTTGTAGTGGGCTGTGGGGTTAAGTCCATTAATGTTGAAGCTTAGGAAAGGAAACATCCTCCTGTAGAGAAAGAAAAAAGGATGAACTCTAATGAGAATTTCCCCACCAGGCCAGAGACCACAAAGGCTCAGGGAAATTCACCCCCAAATTCTGGCCTTCCTCTTCCCAGGAGACAGGAAACAATTTAATTGGGAAATGGGATAACAGGCAGGAAATGCCCTTTTGTATCCATGAATGAGTGCATGGGGGGGGGCAAGCAGGAAGGGAGAGGGCAGGATAAAATAGGGAACCTATAACCCATAAAGAGTGTATTTATGTGTGTGTGTGTGGGAGAGAGAGAGAGAGAGAGAGAGAGAGGAGGAAAAGAAGAAAGAAAGAAAAAGAAAGAAAGAAAGAAAGAAAGAAAGAAAGAAAGAAAGAAAGAAAGAAAGAANAAAGAAAGAAAGAAAGAAAGAAAGAAAGAAAGAAAGAAAGAAAGAAAAATAGGAAGGCTGATGTAGTAGATGGAGCACTGAAGTTGTGTCAGGAAAACCTGGGTATCAATCCGCAAGAGACTTGGCTGCGGGGGAAGGGGGATCACAGGTAAGTCATTTTTCTGAACCTCACATTTTTCATCTGTAAAATGGGAGGAATGATACTCGAACTACTTATCTTTCCAGTTTAGTGTGACAAAGTGCTTTTGCAAACCTTAGGTATGGAAGTGCAAGCTATTCGCTATTAGACGGAGGCAGATTTTTTGTTTCCTTGCTCAGCTAACTTCTTCACCTCTAGCAGTCAAAATCCGGGAGTAGATTTTTTTTCGAAGACTCGCCCATCTAAGGCCCTGTTTCCAAGATATCACTCAGGGAAGGGCTCAGAGGCCCTTTGAACCAATTAAGTCTGTACTTTCTGGCATCTTATAGGCAGGAGATTGTAGCTGGCCACCCGGTTCAGACAGGGACGCAGTAGCTCTGGGAGTTTTCGGGGGTGACTGGGGTCACAGTGACTCAGGGTACTTTCGAGGGGCTCTCCCAGTGCAACCTCCGACAAAATGGTCCCCACAGCAATTAGACTTCACAAACGCATCTTGAGGCTGCGCTGAATCCCCAACCTCCTTCTTCACCCGGCAAAGGGAGAGGACAAGCTAAAACCGTCGTGTCCTTCGGATACCACCGGACCCAAGGGGAAGGGCGGTGGGAGGGGAGGATCAGGGTTCCTGACTCTCCTTCATCCTTGAATCCTCAAAAAATCCCACCCACTCCAGTCTCAGTGGGAATTTGAGGGGGAAAGGAATGCACTAACTCCTCCAGTCTTCCCTCTGCCCAGCCACCTGTCGGGGACGTGGGACAGGAGCTGAGGCGAATGCTCACCCAGGCCCGAGCATCCTAGGGATGGAAATCTGGGAAGGGGATGAAGTTGGGACGACGCAGGACTCCAGCACAGAACTCTTTGCATCTCTCCTGCCTACCGAGCCAACCAGAACAAAAGGGTGAGGGCCGTCCCCCCACCCCCTCCAAGAAACTCCGGGGGTATCCTGGGCACTCACTCACCTGCCCTGCTTAGTGATGATCATCTCCGTCTGATGCCGGTGAAACTTGAGCCACAGGGGCCGATTGCAGAGATAGACCTGGGCGCGCAGCCCGGTGGCAGGCACTCCAAGGCCGCCCAGGCCGCCGCAGGAGCCCGACGCCGTGGCTGCCCCCGGGTAAGGGCCGTAGAGAGCACCAGGACCACTCTGTGCGTACTGATAGCCGCCAGGCCCGCCACCGCCGCCCGGGCCGCTGCCGGGGCCGCCCGGGCCGCCGGGG
>NW_025383442.1:0-3304 GCF_016433145.1 Gracilinanus agilis
GGTTTTAGAAGCTGGCCCTGTAGAGTGCACCCTTGAAACTTAAATTAGATGCCCTATACGAAGTGTCCCAGAATGGATGTTACACAAAATGTAAAAGGTAAAAAAGTGCTAACAATTTGAATTTTCAGAGAGGAAACCAATTTACCTGCAGCGAATTTCTTCTGGAGACCTATTTGTAATTAACTATTTTTTGAGTTGGGTCCTTATTTTGCATTAACCCTGGAGAATTATTTCTTTTCCCTGTTAATATATCACAAAGGAGATCACTGAAGTCTGTGACATTAAATTGCCAACTCCTAATAATAAAAATTTTTTTCTACAGTACTTAAAATTTTCTTCCAAGTAGACATATGAAGGAGATATACGTTTGTACAAATATTACTATTCCCATTTTACAGATAAGCAAAGTTAAGTTTCTAGTATCTTAGATTTAGAGATAAAGAGAACTTAAGAGACTGGTTAGTTCACCATTTTACAAATGAGAAAACTAAGGCTTATATAAGTTAACTGACTTACCCATGGTCATACAAATAGTCAATATAAGAGACTTGGAACTTGAATCCAAGTCTTGCTAATTCCAAGTCCTATGTTCAATCCACTAACTCTCAGCAGAGGTGAAGTGAGTTGCCTTTAATCACATAACTATTAAGAGTGAGGATTTGAAATCAGCTCTCCCTATTCTTATGCCCTACTTCTGAACAAAATAAAGGTAGGAGAGAGAAAACTGCTGACATTAACTCCCATACACCTACATTATCATCTCTCCTTCAAATTTCCCTATCTCCTTTTTGTTGTGGTTTCTAGTTTTGAAAAATTTACTTTTTTTTTTACATTGAAACATCCAAGTAATTCTCTCCCCACCATTAGAGAAGGTATCCTTTGACAAAAAAAGATATATATGTATACATAAAACTATGTCTTGCTTATTTCTCTTAATCAGTTCTTTCTCAGGAGATGGAGGCTCTGCCATCTTTCCAGTCACCCAAGTGGGCAACCTTGCAGACCCTGGCTTCTTTGATGAGCCTTACAAGACACTTCATATCCCAACTGTGACCATTCCCCATGCCTACTGAATTCGCCTCTTTCATTTCATCTCTACCTCCTTGCTTCTCTGGTTTCTTTGAAGTCTCAGTTAAAATTCTGTCTTCTACTAGAACCCTTTCCTGGTCTTCCTTGAGGCTAATGTCTTCTCTCTATTGATCATTAGTTTATCATATATACACCTGTTGTTAAGTTGTTTTTAGTCACGTCCAACTCTTCGTGCCCTTATTTACACATATTCATTAAGTATGTGCTTAATAAATGATAACTGGCTAACCAACTGACTTGTTCTGCTTGATCTCAGAAGGTCAAAGTGGGAGCTTTAATAGGAATTAATGACATATTTGGGCTCAGTGTGAGGAAAAGCCCCTTACATTTTGTCCCAAAGTAGGATCAACAACTGTAGGAGGCAGTCATTTTTTCATGAACAGAGAGCGTTGAGCAGAGACTCAAAGACCACTTATGCAGGATTCCAGATGGTCTCTGAGATGCCCTTTACCTCTGAGAATCTGTGAGTCTGTATTCTTTTCTCTTGTCTCTGTGCCTGGAGTCTTACTGTCTATACTGGTGATGGGCAAACTACGGCCCGCTGGCCAGATGTGGCCCCCTGAAATGTTCAGTCCAGCCACCTGCGACATTATTCCTAATCCAACGAATACAATGAGTAGGATACAATACAATGAAACTTCGAAAGAGTTGCCTTAGAAACAGACTGACAGAGGAGCATTTCCTTTCCTTTGGCCCCCTCTTTAAACAGTTTGCCCATCACTGGTCTATACCATTCATCAGAAGTGTGCCAACAATACTGATTCCTTTTGTCATGTAACTCTTTGTGTCCGCCCCCCCCCCCCATAGTGTCCACCTAGCCTTATGTGGTGCATATTGTGTGAGCTCGATCAATACTTTTTGGACTGCTACAATAACATATTTTTAAAAATACAAAAAAAATAATTTGAGAATGATGACAATGATGATAACTAGCATTTATATAGCTCTTTAAGGTTTGCAAAACACTTTACATACATTATTTCCTATGATCCTACCAAGGACCCTGGAAAATAGGTGCTATTATGATCCCCATTTTACTGATTAGAAAACTAAGGTTGGAAAAGTTGAAATGTCTTGTCCATGGTCACACAGACAGGATTCACACTCTGATCTTTCTGACTCAGTCTAATAGGATTGAAACTCAGGTCTTTCTGACTCAGAGTCTAATACACTATCTCTTGCCTCTCTTAGCTGATCATAATTTACATCCACACTGGCCCTACTGGCTGACGTGCTAAGCCTCTGAAAACTACTTAGAAAAACGTTGAAACTCCGTTCAGGATGGAGATGATGCCACGTCCCTGAAACAGCCTAGAATACACTGCTAGTTCCAGGCCACCCACAAGCAGGTCCTAAATGAAGTTATTTCCTGGGATTTGTCACACTAAGTAGCAAAGCACAATAGAGCAGGGGAAGACAAAAGGTTTCCCCTTCTACCTCTCCCAGGTAGACAAGGGGGGATGTCTCTCTCCAGGTTTACCTTGATCTGAATCCAATAGGTGGAGGAATATTATTGGAACTGTCTCAGAAAGTCATCTGGGGCTACAGCTTCCTCCTGCTCAGTCCCATGGCAAATATGAAATCCTTCTGGAAAGTCTGAAGAAAACTCATGAGATATTTGTGTTTTATTTAGTTGTTCAAGTGGAAAAAAACAATAGACTCCCCTCCACCCCCATTTAAAAAAGAGAAAAATCTGTTGACTCTTGCATACAATAACTCAAACCAGCTGACCTTTAAAAACTTCAGTCTTCACATGTGGTCAAGCCTCAGACAGGCTCTCTGCTATGTTTGAAAAAATTTAAATAATTAACTTATAGAGCAAAGCAAATTTGCTTCTGGGGACACAGAGTAAACTGGTTGGGTGAGGATTCAGTTGAATAATCGTTAGTGACCCAAAACTTCTCCTTGCCACGGCTAGACGCCTCAATACCTAGCCGTGTGATTTCCACAAAAGGGGACTGGGGAGCAAGCCAGCTGGTGTGGGGGGGGGGTGCGTAGGGGCACGCCAACTGTGCACGGCTATGTGTCTGGGGCTGCTCAGATGAGCTCTGACTGGGAGCCAGTGGGAGGATGGGGCTGCACCAGAAAACCTGGTGACCCAGCACTCTCCCAGTGCTTTTCAGCCCCCAACTCTGGAACCTTCACTCCCTCATCCTTCGGTGCCAACCCAAGCCGATTCTACCAGCAAGCAAAGAAGTGTGGATTTGGTGTCCTT
>NW_025383443.1:0-1678 GCF_016433145.1 Gracilinanus agilis
CCTTCCTTCCTTCCTTCCTTCCTTCCTTCCTTCTTTCCTTCCTTCCTTCCTTCCTTCCTTCCCATCTCTCTTCTTCCTGGGTAGATCCACCATGCTTCTCTAGCTCCCAGTGTCTTCTCTGAAAGTCCTCAAGCTTTGGTAGAACTCATGAAGCTCCAGTTCTCTATCCTGAAAAGATCTTGAGGGTCCTAGGGGTCCCCAGATCCTGCTTTAAGAATCTAGAGAAAAGCAGTTTAGGTTTGGATACCCAGCATAAGTTAGCCATAGTCTGCTGTGTTGAATTATAATGAAGATAGAGGATATATCTATCCCCTTGGTAGCAGGCCTACCATGAGTCTAACAGCCAGGGGAATGATACATAGCACCCAACTGAGCATTTCTCAATTCTAGAAGCCCTATAGGTTGAACAAATTTTTAAAGAACACAAATGATGCACTTTGTATTGCAAAGACCCAGAAGATTCTTTTGGAAGATTTCATGTTAGCATTACTTACCCCTTGAGGCAGAGGCTTGCAAGCAGATGTTAAATTTTTTACCTCCCTCTTGACACAATTAGTCTCCACGATTGTAAACTCGAAATCATAGTTCCACCCTCTGACAACCTACAGTAAAGAGTAATTTGAAAGGAGATTGTATTATTCCAAAGAGCTCTGTAAAGAAGGAACTCTGAATCTAGTGCATTTAAACTGTACTTTTCATAGCTGCGTGACTCTGGGCAAGTCATTTGACTTCCATTACCTAGCCCTTACCAGTCTTCTGCCTTGGAACCAATACCCAGTATTGATTCTAAAATGGAAGATGAGGATTTAAAAAAAAAAGAATACAAGTTGTTCCTCAATTGACAAATAGCCAAAGGACATGAACAAGCAGTTTTCAGATGAAGAAATCAGTTATTAATCAAATGAAAAAATGTTCTAGATCACTCTTGATGAGAGAAATGCAAATTAAAACAATACTGAGGTAGCACCTTACAGATATGGGTGGCCATTAAGACAATGAAGGAAAATGACAAATGTTGGAAAGGATGTGGTAAAAGAGGGACCTTAATACATTGTGGTGGAGTTATTAACTAATCCAACCATTCTGGAAGGAAATTTGGAACTATTCCAAAGGGTCCATAAAAGAATGCCTCCCCTTTAATTGATCCTTCCTTCCTTTCTTTCTTCCTTCTTTTCTTCCTCCCTTCCTTCCTTCCTTCCTTTCTAGGTCTGTATCTCAAAGAGATCCAAAAAGGACCTACTTGTACAAAAATTTTTATAGTCACACTTCTTACAGTGGAAAAGAATTGGAAATTGAAGGGATGTCTATTAGTTGGGGTATGGCTGAACAAATTGTGGTATATAAAAATAATGGAATATATCCTATAAGAAATGATGACAGGATGATTTCAGAAAAAGTTGGAATGACTTACATGAACTGATGCAGGATGAAATAAGCAAAACCAATAGAACGTTGTTCACAGTAACAGCAATATTGTACGGTGATCAACTGTGAAAGACTTATGGAGGACGATTCTGTAGAACTTATGACAAAGAATGCTATGTACCTCCAGAGAAAGAACTGTTGGAGTTGGAGTGCAGATCAAAGCATGTGATTTTTCACTTTAGTTTATTTGTGTTTTTATTTGGAGATTTTGGTTTTATATGAGTATTCTCTTACAATAATGACCAATATGGAG
>NW_025383444.1:0-8228 GCF_016433145.1 Gracilinanus agilis
TTACCGCCTTTCTGCCTTAGAACTAATACATAGTATTGATTCCAAGACAGAAAGAAAAGGTTTTAAATTTAAAAAAAATAATTAACCTGTTTATTATTTCTTATGGTGCAATAGTATTCCATCACAATCATATGCTACAACTCGTTTAGTCATTCCCCAGCTGATGGGCAGCCCCTCATTTTCCAGTTCTTTGCCACCACAAAGAGAGCTGCTACAGATATTTTAGAACATAGAGGTTCTTCTCCTTTATCCCTAACCACTTTAGGAAATAAACTTAATATTGTTATTGCTAGGTCAAAGGATAGACATACTTTTAGAACTCTCTGGGCGCAATTCCAGATTCCTCTCCAAAATGGCTGAATCATTTCACAGCTCTAGCAGCAGTGTATCAGTGTGTCCATTTTCCCACACCCTCTCCAACACTTATCCTTTTGCCCCTTTGTCATTTTAGCCAATCTGATAGGTGTGAGATGATATCTCAGAGTCCTTTGGATTGTATTCCTCTCGTCAATAATGATTTGGAACATTTTTTCCATATAGTTCTACATAACTTCGATTTATTTATCACAAAATAGACTTTCACTTCTTTTGGCCATTGGGGCCAAAATGGGGAATGGCTCATATTTTTTTTAAATGAAAGCTATTTTTATTTTATTGATTAGTTAAAAATTTTTTTCCATGGTTACATGATTCATGTTCTTTCCCTCCCCTCCTCTCACTCATCTCCCATAGAATGGCTCATATTCTTATAAATATTTTTAAAACATGGAAAGACCTACATGAAATTATGAAGAGTGAAACCAAGAGAACATTATATACAGCAACAGAAATATTCTTTGAAGAATAACTCGTGTATGTCTATCTCCAGAGAAAGAATTGATAAATAGAAACAGGCAGACATAGTTCTATCGATACATCCATCTTTTTGTCAAATGATGCCTTCTTGGAGCTTTAGTCTTCCCCTTTTGTCAAATTAAGGAGTTGGAGTAAATGATCCCTAAGGTCCCTTTCAGTTCTAATATCCTATGATCCTAGGACAGATCCTAACTAAATGCCTGAGCAGTTTACAGATAATTAACCCTCAGCTAAAGTCACTACCCTACTCCAAGAGACAAGAGGAAAGGAACTCTCAAGACACCTGGATAGGAAAAAGACTAACATGGAGATTTGGACAGTTGAAGAGAAGTGTCTGACATGTAGCCGACGCTGGTTTTCATCAGCTGTGATTCCACTCTCCTTGTCAAAAGTAACAGTAGCAACACCTTGACAGTGATGATCTGCTTTGGCCTGCTGCGAACAAATCAGGGGACTTGGAGCATTGGTGTGAGGCAGTGAGATTCTGAATGCCAGCTGCCATAGGAAATGGGGTTAAGCTTGTTCCGCAGTACTCCCAACAGCAGAAATAATATCAATGAACACGAGTTGCGAAAAGGTAAATTTTAGCTCAGGAAGGGCAAAAATTCCTAAAATCAGAGAGCTATCTCTGCTTGAGAGGTAATGGGTTCTGTATCCCCAGAGGTCTTTGAGTCAAACTCATGTTGAGGACATGAGGATATCGGCTGCTGATTGGATACAATAACCTCTGAAGTCCCTTCCGACGCGGAGAATCCTGCAGTCCTGTGACACTTGGCACTAATTTAGGTCTAGGAGGGCACTTTTACTGAAAGAGGAACTCTGACCTAGCCCCTTTCTCTATCCTCAATAGGCACTTGGGGAAGGAATAAGTAACCAGCTCCTAGGAAAGATAGGATCAATACAAAAGAAAGAACAATCATTTTAGAGCAGAAGCTCTGAATTCAAATCCTAACGCTGCTATATGTCCTTGGGTAAGTCATTTAATTTTAATTTCTTCTTTTGTAAAAGGAAGGGATTGCACTAGTTAGTCTTGTAGAGTCCTTCCAGCTCTATGTTAATGATCCTGATGCATTTAACCTTCCTGGACTTCAGCTTCTTAATCTGTAAAATGAAAAGACCTTTGAGGTCCCCAGCCAGCCAGTTCTAAAGCTATGGTATGGGGGCCAGCTGGGTGGCTCGGTGGATTGAGAGCCAGGCCTAGAGACAGGAGGTCCTAGGTTCAAATCTGTGTGACCCTGGGCAAGTCACTTAACCCTCATTACCTAGTCCTTACCACTCTTCTGCCTTGGAGCCAATACACAGTATTGACAGAAGGTAAGGGTTTTAAAAAATAAACAAATAAACAAATAAATGAATGGATAGATAGATAGATAGATAGATAAACAAATAAATAAATGAAGCTATGGTATGACCCAATGAGAAGTCCCACACATGTACCTCTCCTTGAAATATTGTACCTTCAGTTCCTGTCTTCTTGGAATTTCAATCTAGAAAACTACATAAACTGCTTGAATATAAATGAAAACCCATAAAGTGCCTGAAAAAGTTGCTTCAACCTGCAATCATCCCTCCTAGAAATCTCCTGTAATATCTTTAATTTGCTTAGCTATTTCTACTCTCAGAGATAGTACAGGGAAACTTGGAGCCCAGCCTCTCCTGTCCCCCAGCCTGCCCCGCTTCCTTTCCAACAAAATGATCACAAAATCAGTTAGTGAAATCTGAATTAATGAGGCTTGAACAAATATCCAAAATGAGCTTTTTTCCCCCTAAAGTTCCCACAAATCCTTTCCCTAGAACACTTTACTGGTTACCTAGAAGTAAAGGCCATTTTTGAAGGCGAATAAGCAGGTTTTTTATTAAAAGTGGCAGTGTGAGAGATCTCTTAATTAACTGTTGGCTTCCATAATGTTTTCAGGGCCAAAGGAAAGCCCTGCTTATTTGAAGAGAATCCCTAGACTACATCCTCCAAAAGACAGTGCCTGGGATCTTACAGTATGGTCATAATACATATTGATTGGATATGGATGGGCTGGGTCCACTTTGTTGTTGTTTTAAATAAGTAGGACAATCTCACCAGGGGAGAACGAGACAAGGAGATGGAGAGAGAGGAAGAAATAGTGGGAGAGAAAGGGAGGAGAGAGAGAGGGAGAAGGACAGAGAGAGAGAGAGAGAAGGAGAGGGAGAGGGAGAGAGAGATGATGTGGTTTCCAAAGCAACCTTACTATTTGAAACATTCACATGTCCATCATCTTATTTTATTTTCTAAATATCCCTATGGGGGAGGTAAAATAGATTTATTTTCCTAGTTTCACAGATCATGGGAGCATGGATCTAGAGCCAGAACGGGCCTCAAGTCCTTATTTTACAGAGGAAGAAACTGAGGCTCAGAGAAATTAAATGGCATATCATAAGAGCAAGATTTGTACTCAGGGCCTCTGATTCCAAATCCAGTTCTCTTTCCGCAATACCAGATTGTGGGAAAAGCTGACCTATAAAGAAGTTAACTGAGTTGCCAAAGACCACATAGTTCACAAGTACCAGAGCTGAGACCGGTACCCAGAATTCCTCATTCCCAGCCCAAGGTTTTCTATGACACCCACTAAACAAAGCTACCTCAAAAAGCTTCACTTAAGCCAAGAGTTCTGACCTCCTTCCCCTGCCATATATTTTGTTCTCTATCCCTCAGCTTCACAGAGAGACAAGACAGATATGATTAGAAGTTTTATCCTTTTTTTCTCCTTTACCCTCAAGTTAAGTCATAATAGAGAATGAACTGACTCCAAGATGGAGGGGTGACGGGAGAAAGGGAGGATGAAGGCAGGACATAGTCAAGGTAATGAGGAGCAGAAACAACTGTTGGATCAGGAGTCAGGCTACCTGGGTTCAGCTCCTACTAGACTTATTATCTATTGTCGTTCATTATCTGTATGACTTTGAGGAGGTAGTATCATTTTATAGGCCTCAATTTCCTTCTCTGAAAAATGAGAGGTGGATTCTATGACCTTTAAGCACTAAACTATGATTCTGTGAGGTATCAAACTGGAAGAATTATGCTCCCTTGCCTCCTTTACGAAGATAAGGAGAGAGAGAAAGACAGAGACTATTTGGGGGAAAAAACTGAATGGCCCTCCATGCCTATGTGAGGTCTCTTTGAGCTTCCTGTTTGTCACAGGGATAGTCACAGAATGGGATAAAGGGACATTTGCCATTCTCCCACTAACCCTTGTCAGTACCACCTCCTCAACACCTCTCACATCCATCGCTTTTCTCTAACCACACCACAGCCACCCTGGTCCAGGCACTCGCTGCCTCTCACATGGACTATTACAATAATTTTCTAATTGATCCTCTTGTCTCCAGTCTCTGAACTTTCTAATCCACCCTTCACACAGCTACTAAATTGCTATCTCTGAAGTGCAGCCCTGACCACATCTCTCTGCTCACAAAACCTTATTAGATATAGAATATCACACAGGCTCCTCTGATTGGATTTTTTTAAACCCTCACCTTCCATCTTGGAATCAATACTGTGTATTGGCTCCAAGGCAGAAGAGTGGTAAGGGCTAGGCAGTGGGGGTTAAGGGACTTGCCCAGGGTCACACAGCTGGGAAGTGTCTGAGGCCAGATTTGAACCCAGGACCTCCCATCTCTAGGTCTGACTCTCCACCCACTGAGCTACCCAGCTGCCCCCCTCTGGTTGGATTTTAAAGCCCTTCCACAGTCTGGCTCCAGGCCTCCCTACCACACCAAGTGCATATTACTATCCCTAGTGCACATGCATTCTCTTTTCAGGTCAAACTAAACCCTATAAGCAAAATCCCATCTCCTCCTTCCTTGCCTTTGGCCAAGCTGTCCCCCTAGCCAGAATGCTCTCTCCTCACTTCTACGTCTTGAAACTCTTTACTCCCTTCTAGTCGGAAGCTAAACGTCACCTCTTTCTACTGCATCCCTTAGCTGTAAGGGATAGAAAGTACTTCAGGAATGAAAGATAACCAATGAAAAGCTACAGAGAAGGGCGATGGCATGGAGTATGTGAGGACCAGCAAGAAAGTCAGTGTCATAGGAATTTTTTAGCAGGTGGAGGGGAAGAAAGAAGGGGCTGAGCAATGAAGGACTCTAAATATCAAGAGAGTGATTGGACATTTGATCGTGGAGGTACTAGGCAGCTAGTGGAATGTGTTGAGTAAGGAATGGGAGTAACCTGGTTCAGACCTGGGATCTTTCAGTCACTTGCCTCTGCATTCCATTTTTCGCCACTCTTCTGGCTCTTGCCTCATCTGCCCTTAGAAACTGCAAAATAAATTCTTACTGAAGGCAAATGCAGCCTGAGCTTTCTGTCAGCACTGCAAGGAGTGCATGTGTGAGCATATGTGTGCGCTCAAAGTGCACAGCAGTGGATAAAGGGACCGTGGTGAGGAGAGAATAAGAGTGTGAATGTGGGCCTATCCAGGGACGGAGCCAGAACAGGATTTATAGAAAGAGGTAAAATAACCTGAAGCCCTCAGTGAAGGCAACGCCATGAAAGCCAATTATTCCCCAGGCAGGCCTCGAGCCAAGGCCCCCTGAAGACAGCTAAGCCCAGAGAACTCGGGGCTTCCATCTACTTAGTAAGACCCACCGGAGCTGGGCTGGGGAGCTTTAGAATCTCCTGACTGGGAGTGAGGAATTTGATTTGATCTGAAAATAAGGTTGGCACAGGAGACGGTGGCAAAATACCAGATGCTTGGCTATCTCAGTGCCTGAGCAGCATGACCAACACAAATCAGGGTCACTCATTAGAGAGAAGAATTTCAAGGGTAATAATAAAAATAATAAACATTAATAATAATTTCCACAGGATTTTCCCATTTTCAGAAATCATGAATGTTTTCATATTGATCTTGTGGATGAATATGCCATAGTAGGTAGTGAGAAAACATTGATATTCCAAAGACCTGAGTTCAAGTCCTGCCCCCCCAAAAACAGGCTTTTCAACTTCTCTTTGCTTGGGGTGAGTTAGGGATCAGGCACAAAGAACATGTTAGAAAGAAAAGCATTCTCTCTGTCCCTTTCTACATGCTAGGGTAGGTAGGTGTACCTTGTAGTTGGGTATCAAGGGAAGCGGGAAGGGGGTAGCAGTGGCTTAAGCCCCAAACCAGCAGGCCCAGAGTTTCCAAGAGTATTTTTATTTTCCTCTTGCCTTTTCCTTTTCTGGTTGTAATTTAGCTCATCTATGGACTGACCAGGAAGCTAAATGACACCATAGCTTTGAACCTGGAGTTAAGAAGACTCCTCTTTGTGAGCTCAAATCTGGTCTCAGACTCTTACTAGCTGTGTGACTTTGGGCAAGTCACTTAACTTGTTTGCCTCAGTTTCTTCCTCAGTCAAATGATCTGGGGAAGGAAATGGCAAACCACTCCAGTATCTCTGCCAAGAAAACCCCAAGTGGGGTCACAAAGAATTAGGCACAACCTAACAACAAAGAATTGGAGATGGACTGACCATATCTACCTCCCGTCCCAGAAAGTACTGCCTAGTACTGGCAGGATATCATGGCAACTCTTGAATTAGAGGACTTGAGCTCAGATTCCACCTTTGACAGTCATTATGTGTATCACGTTGGGGATGTCATTTTCCTGCCCTTGGCCTCAGCTTGCTCATCTGTAAAATGAAGGGGGTTCACTAGATCTGTTGCAGCTCTATGAGTTTCTGACCCGCACCAGTCCCTTCCAATGCTGAGATCAAAAAATCTCTGGTTCTCAGAGTAATTGTAGTGGGATAGAACTCAATTTGCTGATCACACCAGGCACAGGTTTGGCCCATTCATGTTCTGAATCTACCACCATTGGCTGGATAGAGGACAGACTAAATTGTTATCCATTGACACCACCTATGTGACCTTGGGCTAGTCGTGAACCTCACGACTTACTCACGAGGTCTTAGCTGCCTCATCTGGAAAATGAGGGAATTGGACTTGGCAGCCTCTGAAGTCCCTTTCATTTCTGAATCTATGAACTGATGGCCTCTTTTGCCTGCCTATAATATCTGGCTGATCCTTTTAGTCTTGACTCTCTCCTCCTAGAATTTCTAACCCTTTCCCCTTCAATTTATAGTATCAATCAATTGATTAAAAACATTTATAAAGGACCTCCTATGTTACACATCAGAGTACCTGCCAGCCCCCCGTCCTCCTGTGAAGATGGGATTAACGCTACCCTGCCCATTTTTAGATTTAATCACCAGAAGTTTATACACCCCACTTACACTTGAGTGGGGAAGGTCTATAAGCCACATGTGAGAAAGTGAGTGATGAATCAGAATCGACTGACTGCCCCTTGGGCAGTACTAAGCAAAACTTTAGCTATAATTGGTACATGTAAAATGGAAGGCACAGGAAGTGACAAAAGGAATGGTCTTTAAAAGTGGCCAGAACTTCCTGGGATGCTCTTTTTCACCTCGAACTGGACCCTGGAGGAACTCTGGCTGAGGACCTTGGACTGCTTTCTTTTTGAAGTACCATGTGGGTGAGTGAAAAAGACTGACTCCTTCTTGGATTTTCTGAAGGGACTATCCTCAGGAGAGGCCTCCCCTCTTGGGAGAGGCTGCATGCCTGAAACCCTTGCTTTATTCATCACTGGGCCCCTTGGCTCAAGGCCGAAGCCCCTCTGGCTGAGGACTAATTAGTCCTGCCTGTGTTGAGCCAGGGGCCGAAGCAAAATACTTAGTGTTCTTATGGGAGACAACTGGGGGTTAGATTAAATATTATCAGGGTTCTGAGGATGGGTAAGTAATAGACAAGACAAGGTAATAGACTGGGATTAACAAATTGGGGAAATACAGTTTAGAATGGGTTTGGCAGTTGGAGGCCCAATTGCCAACACAGATCCACTGTAGAGAGCCGTAAATAAATAATTTAATCTGTAAATCCTATCAGATCCAGCTATAACTGATGATTATAAACAATTTATGACTTCTTTCATTATTCAAAGTTTTCCTGTGTAATAAATCATTTTAATTTTAAAAAAAGAGGGATTATGCGGGAAGCCATTAAGAGAAATTAGAATCTCAAAGTAGATATTTTTATCTGGACCCCATCAAAAGATCAACACAGACCAGCAGAGCCGTGTGTTGACCTTTTCTCCCTACAATTAGGTATGAGACTGGAATGGGCTGAGATAAAAATCTAAGATTCCTCTTTTGATTCCTTTCATAATTCACACCTTTCTTTAAAAAGCAATATAGTCTTATTGAAAAAAGCTTTGGGCTCTCAGTAATCCAGCAGGAGGAAGGTTAACTCTGTTTCCCTTTGGCCAAGAATGCAGCTGCCTGGTACAGCCAAGGCCAAACCCTTAACAGGGGCATTTTGCCCAGAATTAAAGTAAAATAATGAGTCT
>NW_025383445.1:0-11094 GCF_016433145.1 Gracilinanus agilis
ATTATATAAAATATAGTATTTATAATATAAAATAAAAAATTAAATATAATACTTGGGGTATTCGATATTATTATTATTTTTTTTTTACACTTGTATTTTGGTGTATTGTCTCATAGGTGGAAGATTGGTAAGGGTGGGCAATGGGGGTCAAGTGACCTGCCCAGGGTCACACAGCTGGGAAGTGGCTGAGGCCGGGTTTGAACCTAGGACCTCCTGTCTCTAGGCCTGACTCTCACTCCACTGAGCTACCCAGCTGCCCCTCGATATTATTTTTTAATGTTACAGAAGGTAGAAGAGTGGTAAGGGCTAGGCAATAGGGGTAAGTGACTTGCCCAGGGTCACACAGCTGGGAAGTGTCTGAGGTCAGATTTGAACCCAGGATCTACCATCTCTATACACGGAGCCACCTCACTAACCCACTGTGTGAACTTTTAAGTAATAGACAAATGTGAGCTATGAATTCAGATGTCTGAGCTTGTCCGTACAAATGCTCACGTGTGCATGTATCTACTTAATCATGGACACGCAGGCACACACACATATTTGCACACGTGTGAATGGGCTCTGTGCCCTGACCACTGCACGTGTGGGTCTGTGTGTCTGTTTGCAGCTGGGGATCCGTGTGTCCACACAACGCTGTTATTTTGGCTGCCAGAGGCTGGAGCCGTTTCCTGGTTTCCCAAATCCTCTCTCCTCCTCTGGTTTTCATTTTCGTGGAAACATAAACATGTCAGGACATTGTGAACTCCTCTGCTGCAGGCCAGCACAGCTTTGGCAGCAAATGGGCCCAGGTCCCCTCCCACCCTCCAGTCTGGGCTACATCAGCCAGAGACTACAGAGCCCGGAGTCTGAATCTCAGCTCGGTTCGGCAGCTCAGAACCAGAACCCAGAGCTCAGCGCTCAGCCTACCCCCCTGGAGCTCCTCCTGAAGTCCTCCGACCTCCCTTGGCCTCTCATCCTCCCAAATGAAGAGGTCTTGGGATAGAATAGTGGACAGAGTTCCATAATGAGCCTCAGAAGCCCTGGGGTCCAAACCCAGTTCTACAGAGGACTTGCTCAGAGTTCTACTCAGATGCTGGCTCCTCTGCACATTTGTGCCCTCAGTGACTAAGCACAGTGCCTGCTACTCCATCTCCAATTTCTGGGCATTTCCCTGGCTGTCCTCATGCCTGGAGCTCTCTCCCTCCTCATCTGCTCTTCTTGGCTTCCCTTGGCTTCCTTCAATCCCCAGCTAAAATGGCCCCTTCTGCAGGAAGCCTTTGTTTCATCCCCCTTCATGTGAGTGCCTTCCCTCCACCAATCGTCTCCGGTTTCTTGGCCATACAAACGTTTATTCATAGTGTGTCATCTTCCCCGTTAGACAGGGAGCTCCTGAAGATCAGGGACTTTCTTTTGCCTTTCTTTCTATCCCCAGAGTTCGAGACAGTGTCTGACACATAGTAGGTGTTAAGAAATGTTTGTTGACTGACAGATGAGATACTTGATAAACAATGATCGATTGATCCATTGAAGAGTAGTTTAAGAAACATTTGTTGACCGATTATTCTGTGAGTCTGGGTCCATTCCTATCTCTTTCTAGCCCTCTGTTTCTGACAGTTGCTAAATAGGGAGGTGGACTCAGTGGTCTCCCAGATCCTTCCCAACATGGGGAGGCTGCTATTGTCCATTGAGGGTAAGGATTGTTGTCTTTGTATCTCCAGCACCTAGCAATATGCTTGGCACATAGGAGATGTTTGGAAAATTCTCCAATTGAGCTGAATTGATTCTGCCTGAGGGCCTGACCCCAAAGATCTCCCATCAGTCCTAAGGCAGTGCCTTGGCCCAAATGAGGCCAAATTTTGGTCAGTACTAGGGACTGATGGGTTAGACTTATTGGAAAAAGAGCCCAGTATGACCAGAGCAGTTCCAGGAGCAAGTTGTTCCTTCTCCCTTTAGCCATCTTCCTCTGACTCTCCTGGTCCCCATCAAGCCTCCTCGGTATCCAGCATCCATCCTGCTAGCCCTCAGCCTGTCCATCTCCTCTCCCCCTTTAGAGCCTCTGCCTGATCCTGGATATCTCCGGACTCACAGCTGCTCCAGATGCCCAAGTGCCCTTTCCCTAATCCCCTCGGACTCTCAAGTCACCATCATCCCAGCCACTGCCCTCCCCACCTTCCCCAGGCACTTACTCGTTCCCCAGCCATGGTAGAGAAGAGGGCATGGCCGTCAGATTTTAGGGGCACGGGAAGGGAGCGGGGGCTGCCGTCCGAGGGTGGGTCACAGGCTTTCCATTCAGAACCTGTGGAGAGAGAGAGAGAAAGAGAGAAGCAGAAGATGTCAGCTCAGGAAGGAGCTTGAGAGATAACAGGGTGTGGGAGACTAGGGTCTGAGGACCCTTTTCGGTTCTAAGTCAATGATCCTATGATCCTCCTGCCTCTCTTGCACTGACAAAGACTGTCCTCTAGGCCTAGAATATATTTCTCCCTGTCTCTTTTCCTTCAGGGCCCAGATCAGGTACCACCTCCTACAGGAAGCCTTCCTTCCTCCCTGGCCCGTAATCTCTTTTTTTTTAAACCCTTGCCTCCTCTCTTAGAATCAACACTAGGTATTGGTTCTAGGGGAGAAGAGCAGTAAGGGATAGGCAACAGGGATTAAGTGACTTGTCCAAGGTCATATAGCTAGGAAACTTCTGAGGCCAGATTTGAACCCAAGACATCTTATCTCCAGGCCTGACCCTCTAACAAGGTCAGCCACCTGTCTCTGAGCCACCTAATCTCTCTTATTTCTCACCAGTTTCTTTGTTTCTTTCTTCCTTCCCTCCTTTCTTCCGTCCTTCCTTCCCTTTTTCCTTCCTTCCTTGCTTCCTCTCTTTCTTGCTTCCTTGCTTCCTTCCTTCCTTCCTTCCTTCCTTCCTTTCTTTCTTTCTTTCTTCTTTCTTTCTTTCTTTCTTTCTTTCTTTCTTTCTTTCTTTCTTTCTTTCTTTCTTTCTTTCTTTCTTTCTTCTTTCATCATAGCAACTCATTAAGTTAGCTATTAAGGATGGAGAGGCTAAGATCTGTAGGAACAGAGTTTGCTTCCACAGAGAAAATTATTAGCCTTTCAAAGTAACAAAAAAGTATATAATTTATGTGATGGTAAAGGTAAGATGGCATGCAGGACTCAGGGTAATGACAGCCTGGGTTCAAATCCAGCCACTGGCACACAACTGACCCATAATCAGTGCATACTGATACGATTTGGAGTTAGAAAATCTGAGTTTAGACCACAGGTCCATTGCTCATTGATTGGCCTATCTTGGGCAAGTTCTTCTCCAGGCCTCAGTGTCCTCCTCTGTAAAAGGAAGGGTTTGGACCAGATGACCTCCAGGGTCCTTCCAAGTTCTGTGTGGATCACAGGATGAGCCTTGGGAGGGAGTGAGGCACTTTGAACTGCCTCCTCACAGATAAACAAGGAAAGGAAGAGAGACAGGAAGAAACAAAAATACCAAGAAACAAACAGGGGCAACTTGGAGCAAATCTTCTCTCCCTCCCTTATAAAATGAATCACTTGGACTCTCTGGTGTCTAGAGCCCTTTCCAGCTCTGCCATTCTCTCCACACAGAATGACAAACCCATGTTCAGAAAGTTAGAAAGAGACAAACATGGAGAGTGTGAGACGCGAAGACAGAGGGAGGGGGAGGCCTGAGGGTGGGAGCTGGGGGTGGGGAGTGGAGCAGAGCCTAAAGGAACAGCTTCCCTGGCATAAATGTGCTAACCTTGAATGTTCACTTAAGGGGAAGATTAAGAGGGGATTTCCAGGGGATATTTATAATTACTGAGGCTTGTTCAGAAACCTTCAGGCAGGGGCAGCACATGGTAAGAGGGAAATCATTAGGGGGCTGGGAGGAAAAACAGAAAGAACCAAGCCCAAGAGCCCAAGACAGTCAGATGAAGAAATAGACCATTGGAAGGGAAGAAACATTGCTGTGATTGGACACATTGGGGGTAGAAGATCTGGATTCAATCCCATCTCTTACACTAACTGGACAAGTCACCTTACTTGGGTGCCCTTATGTAACTCTCTAAGACTATACACTGCAAATCAGATTTCTCTCTCTCCTTTCATCCATTCATCCATCTGTTTATTTCTAGCTAACCATTATTCATCTCTCTACCTTGATTTCCATCCATCCATCATCTATCTCTATTTCTACCTATCTATCCTTTCTTCCATTCATCTATCCATCATCTATCTCAATTTCTATCTAGCTTTTCATCCATCCATCCATCACAATTATCAATCCATCATTTAGCTATCCAGCCTCTATTATCTATCTATCTATCTATCCATCCATCTATCTCTTTCACTATCCATAATCTATCTCTATCCTTTCATCCACCCATATTTTCATCTATCAGTATCTCTATTTCTATCTATCCATCTATCCATCCATCACATATTTTATCTATCATTCATCCATCTATCTGTCTATCTATCTATCTATCTATCTATCTATCTATCTATCTATCTATCTATCTATCCGTCTGTCTGTCTGTCTATCTATCTATCCATCTATCTATCTATCTATCTGTCTGTCGGTCTATCTATCTATCTATCTATCTATCTATCTATCTATCTATCCATCTCACTATCCATAATCTATCTCTATCCTTTCATCCACCCATATTTTCATCTCTCAGTATCTCTATTTCTATCTATCCATCTATCCATCCATCACATATTTTATCTATCATTTATCCATCTATCTGTCTGTCTATCTGTCTATCTATCTACCCATCTGTCTGTCTATCTATCTATCTATCTATCTATCTATCTATCTATCTATCTATCATCTATCTATCCATCTGTCTATCTATCTATCTTTCTATCTTTCTGTTTAAGCCAAGCTTGGCCTGAAGAACTATAATGAGAGGTATGTCATATTATTTCTAACACTTCATAATCTTTCTCTCCCCCCTGGTGACTGTGCAGGTTGGGCTGCACTCCCTCTCCCAGTTTCTTAATAACTTCGTAGATGGCCTTTAGGAGCCTTTGAGGTCAAAGCATTCCTGCCCTGGAATGGGCTTGGAGCCGTCTCTCAGCACCTAGCAGGGCTGGCCCTCAGGTTGCAGGCCCCTCGCTCCTGGCTGGGATTATACTCAAAGCCTTCCTAGCTCTGTAGGTACTGGAAGAACTGCTGCTCCACGGCTGCCCCAGTCTTTCAGCTAATGGGGAGGCCGTATGATCCAAGGAGAAGGGCTGAGGCCTTGGAGCCTCCAGGGCCCAGGTTCAAATCTCTTCTTTGCTACTTGCTACTTGGATGACCTTGGGCAAGCTACTTCCTCTCCCTGTAAAATCAGGGGGTCAGACTAGATTATGTCCAAGGGCCCTTTGGGGTCAAAGCTCAAGATCTGTGTGAATACAGAGCTCGTTTGATTGGGAATAACTCCTGGAAACATACTCTTGGTGATAACCAACATTTATGTAGCACCTTCAAGTTTGCCCAAGATAGCATTTGAGTTCCCATTTCTTGACACATTATTTTCCTTCATGGATTCTATGGTCCAGGCAGAAGGGCTGTTTCTCACACATTTCCCAACTCCATGGCATTGCCTAGGCAGTGCCCCATGCCTCTAATGACTTCTCCTTCCCTTGTACCATGGCCTCTTGGAATCCTTAGTTTCCTTCAAGATTCTGCTTAAACTCCACCTTCTATATAAAGCCTCCCTGAGAGCCACCAGCTGTTCCCTGAAGTTTCCTTGGACTGACTTAGCATATGTACTGAGATGTGGCTTCCCTGATCCGATGTAAGCTCCTTGAGGGTGGGGGTCTTCGTGTTCTCACCGAGCCTAACACAACGTCTGGAACCCTGGGCTTAATAAATGTTTATTAATAGAGTCCTGTGAGACTGGCATTATATGCATGCTGTCTCCATTTTAGAGATGAAGAAACTGAGGTTAAGCTACTTTCCCTTTGTTTCATGGGGAGTTTCAGAGGCAAAATTTGAATTCAGGACTTTATGGCTCTAACACTCAGAGCATCCAGCTGGTTCCATTATTATGGAGAAAGGGAAGCTGGAAAAGAGACCCCGGGAAGCAAGTGGTAAGAGGATCATAGATTAAGAGCTGGCAAGGGGGAGAAAGGCATTCAATCCCAGCCCTGCCTCTTTACAGATGAGGACCCTAAAGGTATGTGACTTGACCAAAATCATGTAGTTACTGTTAAGAGTCAGGATTTGAATGTAGGTCTTTGGATCCCCAATCCTACTCTTTTGCCACTATATGCCTCTATCCAGGGGTCAATAACAGGAAAAGTGGGGCAAGACATGGGACGTGGCACACTTCTGAACTTAGGGAGGCTCCTAAAGGGGAAGGAAGTTATGGAAAAGAATGAAAGATGCAAAGCCCGGGTGCAGATTGGGAGGAGAGGCTGGAGAAGGGAATGATGGCAGGCAGCAGGCATCCTCAACCAGTTCTCAGGAAGGTACAAGAAGGAAAGAAGCAAACCCCTGAAAACTACATCCAGTAAAGCTTTGATCCTGGACCTGGGTTCTACTTACAAGGTCATCTCACTTTTCGTAAGAGTCAACCTGGATATTCTTGGTACTTCTGAACTTGAATCAGGAAGATTTAGGTTCAAATCCTGCCTCAGGCACTTGTTTAGCAGTGGGACCAAGGGCAAGTTATTTAGCTGACATTGGCCTCAGTTTCTTCCTCTGTAAAATGGGGATAATGCCAGCACCTACCTCTCAGGGTTGTGAGAATGAGATGAGGCCAAATAAGGGGGTTGGGCTCCATGACCTCCAAGGTCCCGCCTGGCTCTAAGTCTAAGAGCCTGGATTAAGTCCCTGGAGTCACTATTCAGGCAACAGCCAGATCCCATGGTGATGCATGCCAGGCAAATCTTGGCAGCTCCCCCTGTGCTAACCAGGTGCCAGGCCCAGACAGGGGGGCATTGATTAGTCTCTCCTCTTTTACCATTGTCAAGTGGACAATTAATGCAGCTGCTTGGCTTGCTGTGGCTGCCCTGCTCCCATTCATCTTCCAAAAGAGGGAGGAGGATAAGGGAGAAAAAGAGAAATCTGGCATGGCCAGATTTACTCAGTCCTTCAATAGTGCCAATCTCTTCCCCTGAGCCTCAAAGCTACAATCTGGAGCAGGAGGATGGAGGATGGATGCTAAGAGGAGAGATGGTGTGGCTTGGTGGGTAGAACATTGGATGTGGCGTCTGAAAGGCTTGGGTTTGAATCCCACCTCAAGAAGTTATTACATATGGGACTCAGGCAAATCCTGAACCTTTGTGAGCCTGTTCTCTCATCTGAAAAATGAAGAGAAATACTAAAGAATCTCCAGCACGAGATTCAAATGACATGAAGTAGCTAAAATGCTAGCTGGCCCCAAGGCTTCCTGACTCTGGAGAGACCCAGTAGAGGGAGGGAGCACCAGGGGAATGAGGAGGTCTAGAAGGTTAGAAGTTATTGAACCAATTTTACTGAGAAGTAAACTGAGGCGTAGATGAGGCAAATAACTTGCCCAGAGTCTATAGTTACTGGTAGAGCTAAGTCTACAGTGTAGGGCTCATTGCATTCCCTGCCTCTGATGCAATAGAGTTTACTTGCGTAGGACATATGCTTGATGGTGGGACACAGAGACAAAGACAAAACAGGCCCTGCCCTCAAGGATTTTATGTTTCCCTGGCAGATTGGGGCAGAAAAAGTACAAGGTAGGGAACGAGGCTGGTAAGAGAGCGACTAAACTCAGTGTTCTAGAGCAGAGGGGTCAAACACTGCCCACAACCTTCCTAGGGACTGCCCAAAGCAGATTAAAATGTAATTAGAGGGGCAGCTAGGTGGCTCAATGGATAGAGAGCCAGGCCTGGAGATGGGATGTCCTGGGTTCAGACATTTACTAGTTGTATGACCCTGGGCAAGTCACTTAACTTCCACTGCCTAGTCCTTATCGCTCTTCTGCCTTGGAACTAATACTTAGTACCAATTCTAAGACTTAGTATCAACATTTAGTATCAATTCTAAGCCAGAAGGTAAGGGTTTAAAAACTGTAATTGAAATATTGGACAAAATAAATAAAAACACAATAGAACACAGATAATGTTAATAGGTGGTTTTCTAAGTCCATATCCAACCAACAGGGGTCTGGTCCAGGTGAGCGGCCCCCATTTCTATTTGACTTTGGTGTCATTGTCACAGTTTGTTTCTGATCCTCACCATACTCGGGGATCTTCCGGATTGAAGCATGGCACCTCAGCACAGAGTTTGGACCCAGGGACAAGGCTACCCTGTCTCCAAGATGCTGGTGGTGCTCAGCACATCATAGGTACTTAATAAATGTTTGTTGATCAACTAACCAATGGGGAAGGTGGGCTGGGAATCAGTAAGAATGAGAGAAATAGAAAAAGACAGAGGAGAAGGGAGAAGAAGAGGGAAGATGGGTAAGGGAAAGAGGAAGAGGAAGAGAAAAAGGAGGAGGAGGAGGAAGAGATGGGGGGGAGAGGAAGAGAGAGGGAGAGAGTCAGAGAAAGATTATCAGTATCAGAAGAGAGATACACAAAGAGTTTGGGAAAGAAGAGATAGATTGAGAAGGGATATGGAAAGAAAGAACAAGGGATAAAAAATAGAAAGACCCAGGTTCAAATCTTGGCTTTGCCACTTGTGAAAAATGAGTTTATTCCACTGTGAATAAACTCTAGAAATGTATGCTTAATAATACCAGACATTTATATACAGAGAGACAGTGAAAGAAAAACATTATTATGGATGAGGAGGAGAGAGACAGAAAAGCATGAGACTCAGAACTAAGAGGGAGAAAAAACAGGGTCAAGTGGGATGATGGGGCTCTTTAAGGAATGAGACCACAAAAGAGAGAAAAAGCCAGATTGAGAAGGTGAAGGAGGCAAAAGAGAGAGAAGGAGGGAAGAGGGGAAGAAAGATGAAGGAAGCAATGGATAAAAGAATGAACAAGACAGAGGAAGGAAAATAGAGGGCAAGGCTATAAAGGACAGGGGAAAAGCTGAAAGGAGCTAGTTCTGAGAGGAGAGGAGAGAGGATTGAAGAAGAGAAGGGTAGAACAATCTAATGGCCAGAGGGAGGAAAAACAATTTCCCCAGAACCCAGGCTCTCTCTGACCCTCCACTTCCCTGCAGCTGAGGCTTAGCCGGAGAGCGGCCTAGTTCCAGAGCTGGCCTTCACACTCTTTTTTTCTCTCTGTTAAACAGACTCCCGTTGGCTAAGGAAGGCCCAGATGGTCTCCAGGGAGGGAAAGAGGGAAGGAAATTCTGGCGTAGCATTTCCCTCACTTGGATAAGTCCAAGAATGCCCAGGAAGGGCCTGGGCACATAGGACCACCTAGCTATTTTATTACTTATTTTATTAAAATATAATATTGATGGCAATCCAGCCAACTTTCCAAAAATGATATAGTGGAGGGCACACGGGCCTCCGAACCAGGGAGAATGGGTTTGAATAACCGTAAGGCATCAAACTTTTATGAGCCTCAGTTTCCTCACAGGTAAAATGTTGCTCAAAGCTTATTCTAGCTGGAAAGGACTTGAGAGATGATCCTTTTGTAGAGAAGGTACAGAGAGACAGGGGGGGCAGGATCAGAATGTGAACCTGAAAGTATTCCCTTGGTAGGATGCAAGCTTCTTGGGAAAAGAGATGGCTTCTTTCATGGTCATTGCATCCTCAGCGGTAGCACATAGTGGGTGCTTAATAAATGCCCATTGATTATTGATTGCTCTAGAAATTGGAGTTATTATGACTATACATACCCTTACACACACACACACACACACACACACACACACCCTACTAGTAGGTATCCAGGGTCACATCTGGGTACCCACCCACGTGAACAGGCATCGCCTCACCGCCAAGCACTCTGCCCTCTCCTTACGCCTTGCCCCAGAACCTTCATCCTCTCCTCTCCCTCCCTCACCCCATGTTCTGGCCTGCCTGCCAGCTTTGGCCCCAGCTCCGGGATCTGAAAAGTTCTTCTCCCAAGCCGACTTAGATCCCGCTGGTCTGCTCCTGTTCTCTCCAGTGGAGCGGCCAGTCCTCCCCAGGAAATGATGCTTGGGAAACTGGAAGCCTTCACACTATTAGCCGTTTAGTTCTTTCCCCCCTAGGCCTGGGAACATTTTCCGGAGGCCACAGACAGCCTTTAGACCAGTCCTAAAGGGCGACTTTCCTAGTAAATAAGTGGGGATGCCGGGTGCCTCCATGACCCATAATTTATCTTCCTGAAGGGCAGGCATGGGGGAGAGGGAGAGACTTGCTTTGCTTGGCTCCAGAGAGCAAGCAGAACTAGAAGCGGGGTGGGGAAGGTTCCCAGAGGCCAGTTTTAGCTTTCCTTAGGTGACCCAGGCTGCTTGGGTGTGTGGGGGCAGCAAGCTTTCCCTCCCTGGATGGCACTGAGAAGAGGCAGGATAACACTTGTTGGGGAGCCATTCACATAAGGGTTGGACTTCTGGCCCCTTCTGATTGAGATTGTAGGGTTCTGTTGTTCCCTGGCCCAGAGCATCAGGAACAGGGCAGAAAGCAGGCAGGTATCTGGACCAGGCTTGGGCTTCTCAGATCTCCAGCTCTCTCTCTCTCTCTCTCTCTCTCTCTCTCTCTCTCTCTCTCTCTCTCTCTCTCTCTTCCCTGAGATCTTCTCTGCTGCCTCTCTCCTCCTCCTCCCTGATGGAGAGAAAAATCAACCTAGAAGAAAATTGAGGTTGTGCCCTTTGTTGTCTATATATCTGGGTTTCCCTTCTGCTCTCTGGTTGGAGTTAAGATTTCCCAGGCCCTCGTGGGGCTTGCTGCCTCCACTCCCGTCCCTCCCTCCACATCTTTCTCTCATCTTGGGCTCTTTCTCCAGCCTTCCCTTTCCATCCATTCTCTTTTGATCTCCCTATCTTTGTTTTATTTGGGTGGTGGTGGAGGGATGGCTCAGCCTCTCATTTTCTGACTCTGACTCTATTTCATTGCCGGTCTCATTCTCATTCTCTAGTCTCTCTTGTCTCTATCTTTCTGTGGTTTTTCTCTGTCCCTCTCTTTTTTTTTTGTTTTGTTCTTTCTCTCTTCCCTAGCTTTTTTCCTTTTGCTTTTATTTTTCCTGGTCTCTCTCCTCTCTGTTC
>NW_025383446.1:0-653 GCF_016433145.1 Gracilinanus agilis
TTGCTCTCATACAAGGTGGCATCCCCCTAGCCACAACATCTAACTGGGAGCTATAATAGGCTGTTGGTCTGAACTGATCCCCAAGAGTTTGCATCAACACTGCACTGGCTATTCCCTTGTCCTCATGCACAAACAGGTGAAATGGTTTTGCATGGTCAGGGATTCCAAGTGCAGGACTGGTCAACACTGCTGTTTTCAGTTTTTCTATAGCATGCTTGTGCTCCCGTGTCAGTTTTAAAGGTTCTGAGACAATGTTCCTAGTCAAGTCTGTTAGAGGTTTTGAGATCAGACTATAACCAGGTATCCACTGCCTACAGTAACCCGTGATACCTAATATTGCACGGAGCTGCTTCTTGGTCTTAGGCATGCACAGTTTTTGTATATGTGCAACTCTCTTTTGGAAATCCATCTTATACCCTTTTCCAACACAAAGCCGAGGTATTCTATGCATGGTAACACCCACTGAATCTTACTTTTGGAAATTTTGTGTCCCCTTTTGCATAGCTCTTGCAACAGATATTTGCTGTCCCTTTGACAGATTCGAGCACTTGGTGACATTAGTTCATCCACATAATGTACTAGCTTGCTCTCAGTGAATATGATGGTTTCAAGATCTCTTTGCAGGATTTGGCAAAAGATATTCGCGCTTTCTG